>NC_064627.1:845180829-845483757 GCF_023864275.1 Schistocerca cancellata
GTTATCGCTCAGACGTCCGCTCCCGCTAGAAACGTTCTTAGGCTTCCCCATTGCGTGGCAGTCCAGTTCCATGGAGGCAAACAGTCAGATACCTAGGCGTTACACTTGACAGACGTTTAATGTGGCAGCAGCACGTTACAGAAATTATGTGCAAAGGAATAGTAAGGCTGAGAGAACGGTATCCAGTCCTTAATCCAAACAGGTTACTATCCGCTAATCTGGACACCATCGTCTATAAATGCCTGGTTCATCCATTACTTGAGTATGCAGTGGTCGTCTGGGGTAATGCCGCAAACACAACAGATCCCATGGGGCAACTCTACATCTTCCAAGGGACTATCCGACCCAGAAACTCCATGACGTAGCCAGCTTACAATAGCTACAGGTAAGCATCCATGATACAGCAACAGAACTCTACGAGAAATATGCACGGCCCCACAATAAAACTATTCGCATCTTGGGGCAAAGGCTTCATTGTCGATAAGGAATCAGGTGGCCAGACTCATTGAGATAATAATAACGACAAACGTAATCTGAAGGCAAACAATAACGCTGTTCTAAAGAGCAACCTATGGTGAGCTCTGCTGAAAAAGTAGATCAGAATCTCTAAACAGAAATTGCCACCAAATCAAATCGAGTAGAAATACACAGCACCATCGATCAAGAAGGATGGGCGCCAATCACTGATCCTTCGAAAACAGCAACACAGGAGTCGTTTCGGAAAAGCACAGAGGCGACTTTTGTCCATTGTACCAGGCCGAGTGCTCGTTTTTCGTCTTCGGTCCAGCGCACCGTTGTGTCCGCTGGTTTCCCTCTTTGCCTGCGGTGGGGTTCTACTTCTTCCCTCTGATTACCCCTGCCAAGAGTAGCGTCCTGAGAAGATCAGCTACAGTCTGGAGCACCTGCTGCTCTCCCTCAGGTTCGTTCCCCATGTCCACAACCTCAGTTCTTCATTTAGTGGAGTGCTGCAGCTGCCCCCTTTGCATTTTCAGCAGATCCAGTGTAGGGTCAGGGGCTCTACTGAGTTGGTTCGTAGTGTCCCGATTCAAGAGATTTTCCGTCGCCTTTTTCTCTCTTACAACGCTATCACTGTATTTGGGGGCCTGTACCAGAGCCTTTGTTCCATGGGAGTACATGCAATGAATGTCCAATGACCTAGTTTTTTGACCAATGTATGGCATGCCACATTGGCAAGGTATATTACAAATTCCTGGGTTTTGTATGTCAGACCGCTTCTTCTTTTCCTAGTAGTTCTCTTATTTTGGTAGGTGGACAGAACACACACTGGATGTCAAGCTTCCTGAGAAACCTGCTGATTTTGGCACAAATATATCCCACACAAGACAGCAATGCAACCGTTTTTTTCCTTTTCTTGCCCTTCTTCTAGATTGTGTGAATGGTTGAAGGGGCCTACTGAATCTGTTTGGCCGTGTACCCCTTCTTACAGAGCACTGATTATAGAATATCTGTTTCTGCTGCCAAACCATCTGGGCCCAACAAGGCGTGTACCCTGTAAACTAATGTCTTCAGAACATTCCTCTCTGCTAGTTTGCAGGTATAAATCAGTCTATGTAGGTCTGAGACACACATTATAGCCAAACGATCCATCTGTTCTCCTTGTGGCAAGTGCATCCAGAAATGACAACTACCCATTCTTTTCCAGTTCCATGGTGAACTTAAAATTTGGATGGCGCGAGTTAAAATGTTCCAAAAATCCATTTAGCCTCTACCTACCATGAGGCCAGATCACAAACCTATCATCCACATACCTGAAGAAGCATCTGGGTTTGTGTCTACACACTCTTAATCCCGCCTTTTTAAATTTCTTCATGAAGATATTCGAAACCTGTGGAGACCGAGAGCGCATGCGTACACCTTCTGTCTGCTTAAAATATTGGCCCCCGTACAGAAAATAAGGCGAGGTCAGCCCAACGGAGCATCATCAAATTAGTCTTCAGTCAGTCCCAAACGAGTCTAGCAGTGGCAACCTGGTGAACTGGGATACCATGATAAAACTAACTGTTACATCATATTCTATAATACGTAGTTGCTTGGGACATTGCATAAGTCTTCCAAGTTGCAGATGCTGTGAAATACTTCCCCATATATGGGGACAGCGAAGTCTTCAAGTTCTTGGGCGCTGCGTATGCTGAGGTGCCAATGTTGCTGTCAGCTGGGCGCAGTGGCACCCCTTCTTTGTGTACTATCAGCAGCCCATATAGTCTAGGTGGAGCTGCCACTAACGATCGTAGCTGTTTGATGACCTTGTCGGGAATATGGGTTTCCTTCAAGGGTGTTGTGCTCTTCTTGTCAACTTTGTCCAGATGGTTCAACTTCAAACATCAATATTCAAGGTCCTTCAGAAGCTGACGCACTTCGTCATATTCAGTCTGCTGAAAACGACTGTGGAATTCTTCTTGTCTGCTGGCAACTACACGATGATGCCGCCAGCCTGGAGTCTCTTGAGTGTAAACCTCTCAGCACATGACAATTTTAATTTTGGAGAGTATGTCTTCACGAGTGCCCCAAAGGTAGCACGGCGAATTTCTTCTGCCTCATATAATGTGGATGTGTGTTGGCTGCCTCCTCCACTGCATTGATGAAACTTGAAGTGAGCACATTTCTAGGAGTCGTTGCGAAGTTAGGAGCCTTGCTGAGTACCTTTAAATTGGTGTCATTAAAATGCTTTTCGCTAACGTTAATCACAATGTGAGTCTCTGCTATTTCCTGCGAATTTTGCTTATGCAGACAAATATCGCATCATTGTCTCGAAACCAGGCAGATATTCCAAAGAGAATATGGTTCGGTGTGTGTAAAGTAAGCAAGCGGCAAGACTCAAACAATGCCTTCTCTGCATAATAGCAGTGGATATACTACCGATGACAGTATTGCTAAAGGAGAGTTACTAAACACAGACTTCCTGAATTCCTTCACCAAAGAAGACGAAGTAAATATTCCAGAGTTCGAATCAAGGAGAACTGTCAACATGGATAACTTAGAAATGGAGATCCTCTGAGTAGCAAGGCAACTTAAATCCTTTAATAAAAGCAAGTCTTTCAGTACAGATTCTATACCCGATTGGTCAATCTCAGCGCGTGCTGATGCAATAGCCCCATATTTAACAATCAACCGCTCGCTCGGCGAAAGATCCGTAGCCAAATGCTGCGAAGTTTCACAGGTCACACAAATATTCAAGAAAGGCTGCAGGAGTAAACAACCAAATTATAGGCCTACATCAATAACGTTGATATGCAACAGGATTTTAGAATATATCTTGTGTTCGAACATTATGAATTATCTGAAAGACAACGATCTATTGAAACAAAGCCAAGAAGCACATAGAAAACATCGTTCTTCACTCACACGAAGTGATGAGTGCTATCCACAAGGGATTTCTAATTAATTACGTATTCAAAGTTGAAATGGTTCAACTAGCTCTAAGCACTATGAGACTAAACATCTGAGGTCATCAGTCCCCTAGACTTAGAACTACTTAAACCTAACTAAACTAAGGATATCACACACATCCATGACCGAGACAGGATTCGAACCCGCGGCCGCAGCAGCAGCGGGGCTCCGGACTGAAGCGCCTAGAACCGCTCGGCTGCAGCAACCGGCCTTATTCAAAGATTTCCAGTAATGTAAGGTGTGAAGTCGTCTATATGAGAACTAAAAGGAATCTGTCAAATTTGGGTTACATGATAAATCATTGAAATCTAAAGGCCGGTAATACAACTAAGTACGTAGTGATTACAATTACAAATAACTTAAATTGAAAATAACACTTAGAAACTGTTGTGGGGAAGGGGAACTAAAGACTGCGTTTTATCGGCAAAATGCTTAGAACCTGCAAAAAATCAATTAAGAAGATAGACGCTTGTCCGTCCTCTTTTGGAGTATTGCTGCGCGTTGTGGGATCCTTACCAGATATGATTAACAGAGTACATCGAGGAAGTTCGAAGAAAGATAGCAAGTCTCGTATGATCAAGACGTGTGGGAGATCACGGACGTGATGCAGGATTTGAATGGAAATTAGTAAAACAAAGGCGTTTTTGTTTGCGGCGGGACCTTCTCACGAAATTTCAGTCTTTAACTTTCTCCTCCGAATGTCAAAATTTCATAGGGCCTACATAGGGAGGTAGAAGGAAAATCACAGATCGCACAGTAAGATACATGAATTCGCTTTCTCCTCGCGCTGTTAGACAGTGGAATACTGGAGAATTGCTGTGAAGGTGGTTCGATGAACCCTCTGCCAGACAGTTAACTGTGATTTGCAGAGTAGCCGTTTAGAGGTAGATGTAGATGTGTAACGGTGAGCCATTCGTCTTGGCACACTCAGCTAGAGGCCAAGATCCGTCCTCACCAGTTGACATGAATGCCATGCACAGGTAAAGCTGTAAAGGCTCTCTGGCCACCGCATCTAGCCTGTGGCGCAAATCTCGAATACGCTCTCTTAAAAGTGTAACGCTCATCCTACGTTTCACCTTGTTTACCGCACTGGGATTAATGTGAAGCATAATCCTAGCGGAAACTTTACTACGTGTTGATCTCGACATCTCAGCATGAAACTGAGAGAACTCAGCACTCTCCATTTCCTCCGTCAGCCCGACGCATCAAAGAAGGACAGCTAAAGGACTCTGCTAGTGGTAGTAGATTTGGGACGGAACACCTGGATCCGATGATGGTGGGGGAAGACCGTACTGGACCTGTTCCACTCGAAGAGCAGTCTCAGGTACCACGTGATGACGATAAAGGGCCATGTTGTCGGTGAATCGTGCGTGAACGAGGCTGATATCTGGCAGCATCGCCAACACCTGAAGATGTGAAGGGATCGCTTGGAAAACAGGAAAAATTACTCCTCTAGTGTTGGTTGGTGTTGACTACAGGGATCTGTCGTTACTGAGGAGCTGCTGTACCACTGTACCCCATCCCCTGCATCACCCTACGCACAGTCATTGTGCTAGTGGAACTGCTGATAGCACTCTGGAACTCACTTGTGACTTACTTACCTCATTTCACATCATTTTTACAATCACCCCATCCCCCCACAGCGCTCGACAGTCACGGGCTGTCAATACAGGAGATCTGTTTGGGTAGGCAGGCAGTGCCAGTTTGGGTGCCCTTACGCCACCAGTGAAGTCACTGATGACGTCGTTTATGACATTATGAGATTTCCTCCCTCCTCCCCCAAATGACAAAGTTCAATGACCCTATGTCTAAAATGGCGGCATATACAACTTTTGCCGGAAATTCAAAACCTAGCAGGGATTTCCTGTACTCCTGTATAAATAGGACTGTTGTCCCCACTAGAAGAGACAATTAGAAGTTTATTATTAGAAGAGACAGAATGTATATGCAATGAAGTAGCTCAAAAACGAAAGTATGCACAGGTGAACAATGCACGTTTGTGGGAGGGAGGGAGGGAGGGACAGAGGGAGGGAGACGACTCCCTTCACAAGAGCCACCATTATGACGGGGTACCTCGTGTGATGCAGAGCTGTAGACCGACGCAATGGCTGAGATACTACGACGTACTAGACGGATTACTCAACGTGAGGTGCAGGTCTTTGGAAACAATACCCGAACTGTATAGTGTGCAGCGCAGAAGATAACATAGAGTACTTGTGCTCTGGAAGGCGCGATACCCCACCAACAATGCGCCTCTCTCTGACGTTGAATGGGTGAACTGTTCAGTATCATCCCAAATAAAATGTGCCGAATTTCTACGATATTGCAATAGCTTAGTGAAAGTTGGGAGCCCCTCAAATCGCGGACTGTTCTCCTAGAAATGGTGGTACCTTGAGCTACAGTTCATCTACATGCTTCTGCCCATTGGTAAATGTTTCGATTTCCACCCTCAGAGATACGTCTTCAACGCCTCCTCATCTCGATTTCTCGACATTTAAAGAACTACGTTGTCACTTGATTTCAGTGATATTAACCATACAGGGAGACAGAAAAAATTCCGCACTTGGAGGTCGGCGTATGCAGATTCAAGACGAAAGTTTATCTGGCAAAACCAGATTGGGTGCATTTTGAAAAAGGTTGCAATCAAGGAGATGGAAACGCTGTCACATCATTCAGCGCGTCGGAATGTACACAGCAAAGTGTGTTACTTAATGCTGGCTTACCAGCCATCGTAGCTCACCAAATAGATTGCTAGAACCTCAAACCCGACATACACCATTGAGCTGTAGTTCGAATCCTCTTCAGTTTCGCTTTCATATTTTACACGATCGTTCCGTAGGTCTCGTCGTTTATGAGCAGGACATTATTTTGTCCCATGATAATAGCCTGTCACACGACATTGCGGTCCATTAAACTGCGTGAATGGGTATAGTAGCTGCACAGTGCACAACCGTAACTGATCCTGTCAAGTTCATGTCGGGTGCTTCCCAATGAAGTACACAAATGATGAATATGTGAGTACACAATCAATACCTTCACTGATGACAGTGCCACTCAAGCAGAGTTATTAAACACCGTTTTTCGAATCTCCTTCACCAAAGAAGATGAAGTAAATATTCCTGAATTCCAAAAAAATCGCTCTGAGCACTATGGGACTTAACATCTATGGTCATCAGTCCCCTAGAACTTAGAACTACTTAAACCTAACTAACCTAAGAACGTCACACAACACCCAGTCATCACGAGGCAGGGAAAATCCCTGACCCCGCCGGGAATCGAACCCGGAAACCCGGGCGCGGGAAGCGAGAACGCTACCGCACGACCACGAGCTGCGGACCCTGAATTCCAATCAAGAACAACTGCCAAGATGAGAAACATCGAAGTAGATATCCTCGGTGTAACAAAGCAGCTTAAATCACTTAATAAAGGCAAGGCCTCCGGTCCAGATTGCATATCAGTCAGGTTCCTCTCAGAGTTTGCTGATAAAATAGCTCCATTTTTAGCAATTATATACAACCTCTCGCTCACAGAAAGATATTTACCTAAAGGCTGGAAAATTGCTCAAGTCACACCAATACCCAAAAAGGGAAGTAGAAGTAATACGCTGAATTACAGACCTACATCACTAACGTCGATTTCCAGTAGCGTTTTAGAACATATGCTGTATTCGAACATTATGGAGTACCTCGAAGAAAACGATTTATTGACATATAGTCAGCACGGATTCAGAAAATATCGTTCTTGTGAAACGCAAATAACTCTTCATACTCATGAAGTAATAAGTGCTATCGACAGGGGATGTCAAATTGATTCCATATTTTTAGATTTCCAGAAGGCTTTCGACACCGTTCCTGAAGGCGTCTTCTAATCAAACTGCGTGCCTACGGTGTATCGCCTCAGCTGTGCGACTGGATTCATGATTTCCTGTCAGAAAAGTCACAGTTCGTGGTAACAGACGGAAAGTCATCGAGTAAAACAGAAGTAATATCCGGCGTCCCCAAAGTAAGTGTTATAGGCCCTCTATTGTTCCTGATCTATATTAACGACATAGGAGACAATCTCAGTAGCCGTCTTAGATTGTTTGCAGATAATGCTGTCATTTTCCGTCTTGTAAAGTCATCAGATGATCAAAACGACTTGCAAAATGATTTAGATAAGATATCGTATGGTGCGAAAGGTGGCAATTGACCCTGAATAAAGAAAAGTGCGAAGTTATTTACACAAGTACTAAAAGAAATTAGCTAAATTTCGATTACGCGATAAGTCACAAATCTGAGGGCTGTAAATTCAACTAAATACTTAGGCATTACAATTACAAATAACCTAAATTGGAACGATCACGTAGATAATATTATGCGTAAAGCAAACCAAAGACTGCGATTCATTGGCAGAACACTTAGAAGGTGCAACAGGTTTACCAAAGAGACTGCTTACACTACGCTTGTGTCCGCCCTATTCTGGAGTACTGCTGTGCGGTGTGGGATACGAATCAGGTGGGACTGACGGATGACATCGAAAAAGTACAAATAAGGGCAGCTCGTTTTGTATTATCGCGAAATAGGGGAGATAGCGTCACAGACATGATACGTAAACTGGAGTGGCAATCATTAAAACAAAGGCGTTTTTCGTTGCGACAGGATCTTCTCATGAAATTTCAATCAACAGTTTTCTCCTCCGATTGCGAAAACATTCTGTTGGCATCCATCTACATAGAGAGAAATGATCATAACTATAAAATAAGAGAAATCAGGGCTCGCATCGAAAAATTTAAGTGCTCGTTTTTCCCGCGTGCCGTGCGAGAGTGGAACGGTAGAGAGACAGCATGAAGGTGGTTCATTGAAACCGCTGCCAGGCACTTTATTGTGAATAGCAGAGTAATCACGTAGATATAGACGTAGATAATCTTGGTGCAGTTAGCATCCGAAGCCTTGCTGCTGCCTCTCGCCTCTACGCTGCACAGCACCCTCGAAGGCGCCGTCCAGATAAGAATGTTTTTGGTCACGTGGAGCAACGCTATCGGAAAGAAGATAATCTTCGTCACGAAGTAATGGACAGAGGTCGTGCGACGACTAGACGTACTTCACAAAAAGAGAACGCGATTCTTGAAACATTTCCCCAATATCCTCGGCCATGTCTAGTGATATTGTGAAGCACTTCCAGGTATCTCAAAGACTGGTGCTTGAAGTGTAGCACTATGAAGAACTGCTTCCACATCGTTACAAATTAACCAACATTATCGGCCAGAAGACCGCATTTGACTAGTATAATTTTGTGACTGGCTATTGCACCAAGTGGAAGATAACGAACATTTTCTAAATAACGTTATGTAGAATGATGAATACAGCGTCGCTCGTGGAGATGTTTCCAGCCTCCACGACAGCCGTTTTTGGTTGGAACACAATCTACATGTCACCGGCGAACCTGGCTTTGAGGTACGCTTTGGCATAAAACTATTGGCTGGAATTGTGGGAGGAGTGGTTTTAGGCCCTTTCCTGTTGCCAGATAAATTGAATGCATTCTGTATAGTCCGTTTCTTTGTGATACTCTGATTGACGCACTAGAAAAGTTCCACTTGGGGTTCGACAACAACTGTGGTTTCATCATGACTGTACACTACCACACTTTGGAATGAACGACCGTAACAATTTAAATACCAGGGAAATGGATTGGTTATGGAGGCTCAGTGTTCTAGCTTCCATGTTCTCCAGACGCTTAAAGGAACAAGTTCACAGTATTCAAATATGGATGAAAAACCTAATAGCTCCCGTGCATGCCTCATCGGCAATGGCTGATGCAAGTCTGCATAGGGTCCAGCAAAGTATGATCCAACGAGAAGCAAACTATTTACAAATGCAAGGTGGTCGCCTTGAACATCTTCTCCAAAGTGAATGTTGCTCGTACGTGCACGTACCAGTTCTGTGGAAATAAACCTGGACGTCAAACGTACAGAATCGAATCGTTGTTCAAAAAATGTTAAAATGTGTGTGAAATCTTATGGGACTGAACTGCTAAGGTCATCAGTCCCTAAGCTTACACACTACTTAACCTAAATTATCCTACGGATAAACACACACACCCATGACCGAGGGAGGACTTGAACCTCCGCTGGGACCAGCCGCACAGTCCATGAGTGCAGCGCCTCAGACCGCTCGATCCCGCGCTCGAATCGTTGTGCGTAGTGTAACGTGCAATCTAGTCTAGCCTACCTATTCTGTATTTTGTACCTCAGTGGATACAGACGCTGTTATTGAATCCACTGTTATTTTCTATTGGCTGCATTTGTGTCGTGGATGAAACTAAGTGGTCGTTTACAGGTGTAAGAAGTTCTTGTTATATCTTCAAGTTTAAATAAAGGTAACAGTAGCAAAAATAAATATGCTAGTTGTGTCATTGTGGAGGTATCAGTTGGGTACTATTTTGTGCTTTAACTGAAGAAGTTTGCCACAAACGCGACTTGAACACCGGCGAGTTTCGTTACCGTTCCCCAAAACATTGCCTCGTCTTACTGAGCTAATAGGACAGCTCCGGCGAAGTGTATAGTTCATGTCACCTGCTCGTAGCCACACTGCACGCAGTACAGCTTTGCCAGAGACCCGTTTCGCAAATGGTACTTCTGTTGAACCTGTTGGTAGGACTAGGTTTTGTTACAGGCACTTTTGTCTTGAAATGGCATGAGGAATCACATGAAGACCTCCAAGTGCGACATTTTTTCTTTCCCCTTTAGGTTTCAGTGAACTCGTTAAATATTTTTTTAATGAAATAATACACAATTTACAGAGAGAAATAGTAATTTACTTTCACATTTTTAAAAATTTTTGTCTACCATACTAGGATACAGAAATATACATTAATAAGCATGTAATTCTGTAGCCAATTCAGGTAGAGACGCTGTTTTTGTGCATCGTACATGCTGCATACTGAAGCACAGTATGCACCAAAATTCGTATCGTAGGCTTACTCTGAAGTGCTCTTGAGATTGTAAGCCCATGCCAGGCACTTGCAAAATATCCTTATATATATGGGCACTCATACACCATTCTCTGAACTAGCACACATCAAGTTTAGGAAGGTAATTTGCTGACAAATGAATGAACTATTGTCTTGTTGTATATTTACACTCTTCTTGGAAAATTTCCCATACACATTGTATGACAATCTAGTAATCTGCAGGAGTTTGAGCCTTGAGCATACCAGTTATTTGCAATGAATTCTGCCCATAATTAATACCACTCATAATCTGGAAACATCACTTCCATGTCACTAAATCGTGGATTTCCCAAAATCACCGTTACGTTTAACTTATTATCTGAGGAGATAGATACAACCATTCTTTGCCTGTCACTCGCATTGAAATCGTACGTCGGAGTGAATAACACCAATTTCATAGATGCGTTGTATAGGCGCTGTTGATAATGGGAACGCTAAGTCCAGCAACAGTTCTGCACGCTGAATGATTTCTACTAACGTGTATCAAGTGCGCTATGTAATCGTGACAGCTAAATGATTGGTATATATTTTGGATACAATAAAATGAAATGAAATGATCGTATGGCATTGTTGGCCGGAAGGCCCGAGTTCGGCCGCCGTATTGCATGTACTTTTTAGTTGATGCCACTTCGGCGACTTGCGAGTCAAGGACGATGAAATGATGATGAAGGAGACACAATACCCAGTCCCCTGTCGGGAATCGAACCCGCGCCGCCTGCGTGGTAGGCGGGACCGCTACCGCTACGCTACAGAGGTGGACACTGGAAACTTACAGTCTGGAAACAGTTCAATGACCTGCTCTGATACACGCATCAAAAAATGTTTTCCATCATCTCGGTTCCGAGAAATCCGGAACCTGTACAGAAAATTGGAGTAGATATCAACATAAACATCATTTCCGACCTATATATTGCTCATGAAAACCACACATTGCAAGTTGTACCACCATACAGTGAGACTTTCAGAGGTGGTGCTCCAGACTGCTGTACACACTGATACCTCTAATATCCAATAGCACGTCCTCTTGCAATGGTGAATTCCTTTATTCATCGTAGCATACTATCTACTGTTGGGAATGTTGGTCCATATTGTCCCACTCCTCAACGGCGATTCGGCGTAGATATCTCAGAGGGGTTGGTGGGTCACGTCGTCCGTAAACAGCCCTTGTCACTCTATCCCAGGATTGTTCAATACGGTTCAAGTCTGAAAGAACATGCTGGCCACTCTAGTCGAGCGATGTAGTCATCCTGAAGGAAGTAATTCACAAGATTTGCATGATGAGGGCGCGAATTGTCGTCCATGAAGATGAATGCCTCGCATATATGCTGCCGATGTGGTTGTACTATGGGTCGGAGGATGGCATTCACGTTACGGCACCTTCCGTGACCACCAGCGCTGTACGTGAGGCCCACGTAATGCCACTCCCAAACAGCAGCTTCCGCTGGACTGTGTGTCTAAGGCATTCAGCCTGACCGCCTCCGACGATTGCCTGATTGAAGGCATATGCGACAGTCATCGGTGAAGAGAACGTGATGCCAATCCTCAGCGGTCCATTCGGCGTGTTGTTGTGCCCATCTGTACCACGCTGCATGATGTCGCGGTTGCGAAAGTGGACCTTGCCACAGACGTCGGGAGCGAAGTTGCGCACCATGCAGCCTATTACACACAGTTTATGTCGTAACACGAGGTTCTGCGGCTGCACGGAAAGCATTATGCAAGATGGTGGCGTTGCTGTCGTTGATCCTCCGAGAAATAATCCGTAGGCAGCTGTCATCCCTTGGGCGGCTTGAGCGAGGCATGTCATCGGCAATTCCTGTGTCTCTGTACCTCCTCCATGTCCGAACAACATCGCTTTGGTTCGCTCCGAGACTCCTCGACACATCCCTTGTTGAGAGCCCTTCCTGGCACAAAGTAACAATGCGGACGCGATCGAACCGCGGTATTGACAGTCTAGGCATAGTTGAACTACAGACAACACGAGCCGAGTACATCATTTCTGGTGGAATGACGGGAACTGATCGGCTGTCGGATCCCGTCCGCCTAATAGGCGCTGCTCATGCAAGGTTGTTTACATATTTGGGCGGGTTTAGTGAAATATCTGAACAGTCAAAGGGACTGTGTGTGTAATACAATATCCACAGTCAAAGTCTACATTCAGGAGTTCTGGGAACTGGGGTGGTCCAAAACTTTCTTTGATGTCTGTATAGCAGGCACTGTATCATGGAGACGGTCTGTGTGATCACTTAGTTTTGCAGTAGAGGGCTATAGTTGGCATGCTGGCTTGATTTCCACTCCAATGTGTTTTGGACCCACATCGAGAAGTGTCACTTCAGGCTGGCTTATTAAAAAACTGCTGCTGCTGCTCAGATGTATCAGGCATTGCATCAGATATATCAGAGAGCTGTCGAAGTGAGGGAGAAATAAACAATCATGAAAAACACGTACATGTGCATATTCACATAATGCCTAATAAATATTTGGAGCTGGGAATGGTTTATTACTGACAGTAGGGTGTGGGAGTTAGTTTTTCCTGCCTGGAGGTGGTACACCTCCGATAACAATTCATGATAAATCTGCCTTTCACTATGGAGAGTAGGGCACAATATTGGGCCCACTTGGTAGCTAGTAGGTCTCAACGCTGTGGATGTGTGTTGGGTGTTGACGATCACAGTTCCATGGGAATTAAAACAACTAATTTTGATTGTGTCCATATCATCAGATCAACCATCTCGGATTATGACTTCATCGAAGACATAATGGATTTTAAACTTAAAACCCATAGGGTGACATCATAGAAATACTGTCACCCCGCTGACATCATAGGAATACTGTTACCCCATCTCGACAGTAAATTTAATATTGTGATGGACACCATTCATATGATCGACAAACTGCTGTTGTGTATCTTCACCATGAGGCCATATCAGGCAGGTGTCATCAACGTATCGTAGAAATTAAGATGGCCGTAATGTCGCAGTTTGCACAGCCTGCTCCTCAAAGTGCTTCATGAAGAAATTTTCGACTGTTGGAGACCTTGGTGATCCCAAGGCAGGAGGCCAGCTTGGTCATTCAGTGTACCGGAAATCAACACACACTGATCGTTACTTGAACGCCAATAGTTTCCACCACCCTGTACACAAGAAAGCTGTCCTGAACACGCTGGTTCATAGTGCGAAGATTATCTCTGACGACGACCACCTACAGTCTGAATTGCGGAACTTGAAACGTATTTTCGTGGAAAATGGATAAAGCAAAAGAGACATCGCAAACGGTTTCAAGGGCCACCGACGGAAGACACCTGGTGAATCAGCAGAGGATGCCAAACGGACTGTATTCCTGCCGTATTGTGGAGCAACTAGCAGTAAGTAAGGACGTCTGCTGCATAAACATGGGCTAAGACCAGTGTTCCGGCCCGCCCCCAAGATACGAAATATGTTCTGCCCTGTTAAAGACGACATTGCTCTTCGAGTGTACGATGTGTATGGTGTACCCTGTGGCAGCATGTATATTGGACAAACAGTTGGCACAGTTGCGGAGCATTGTACTGAGCACAAGCGCCGTATAAAGCAAAGGGAGCTTGATAAGTCGGCCATAGCGGAGCATTGCGTAGAAAACGGACACAAAATACAGTTCGAAAATACAGAAGTGTTGGCTCATGCTTCTACATATTTGGACTCCGTTATAAAGGAAGCGGCCAAGATTCGCTTAAACAACAACAATTTCAACAGAGACCAGGGATACACAGTCAGCAGGGCATGGGGGCGGGCGTTGGACATCGAAAGAAAGCAAAGACAGAGTCGCGACGCGGGAGCGGCAGTTTCAAACTTGGCGCCTGACCCTGGCGCCACCTGACGTCACCGGTGCTGCCACGGGCAACACCTCCGCTCGCTGCCCGGGTCGACTTAGGCGCGCGCGCCACATTGGGTCGATCTGATTGGCTGCTGATGATGTCATCATGCCTACATAAGCGAGAAACCGTAGCAGCCCCGGTAATCAGTGAACTCCTGACGACGATGGCGGAGATGGCCCTCGAAAGCTCGAGGATTTTATTCGGATTGACGCGGCTGGAAAACCGAGAAAGTCTTATTCGAGTGTAGCCAGGTATGGAAGTGAAACATGGACAATAAATAGTTCATACGAGAAGAGAATGGAAGCTTTAGAAATGTGGCTCTGCGGAATAATTCTGAAGATTAGATGGGTAGAACACGTAACTAGTGATGAGGTAATGAACAGAATTGGGGAGAAGAGGAATTGGTGGCACAACATATCTAGAAGAATGGATCGGTTGGTAGTACATACCCTGAGGCATCAAGGAATCACTAATTTAATAATGGAGCGCAGTGTGGAGGGTAAAATTGTAGACGGAGACAAAGAGATGAATACACCAAGCACATTCAGAAGGATGTAGGTTGCAACAGTTACTTATAGCTGAAGAAGCTTGCACAGGATAGAGTAGCATGGAGAATTGCATCAAACCAGTCTCTGGGCTGAAGACAACAATAACAACAACAGGCTATCGCATTGTCCTGCTTGAACTGCCCAAGTCAGTCGGAATGCGCAGTGGACATGAATGGACGCAGGTGATCAGACAGGATGCTTACGTGTTGCTTGTCACAGTCGTTCCTAGACGCATCTGGAGTCAGTCCAATTGCACACACCCCACACCACTACATAGCCTCCACCAGCTTGAACAGACCCCTGCTACTACGTAGGGTCCATGGACTGAGACTCGCCCGACCACGCAACATGTTTCCAATCATCAAAAGTCCAATCTCGGTGCTGACAGGCCGAGCCGAGGCGTAAAGCTTTGTCTCGTGCAGTAATCAAGGGTACACGAGAGGGCCTTTGGCTCCGATAGACCATACAGATGATGTTTCATTGAATGGTTCACACGCTGACACTTGTTGATGGTACAGCATTGAAATCTGCTGCAATTAGCGGAAGAATTGCACTTCCGTCAGGTTGAACGATTCTCTTCCGTCGTCGTTGGTCCCATTCTTGCAGACTCTTTTTCCGGCCGAAGTGATGTCAGGGATTTCATATTTTACCGGATTCCTGATAGTCACTGTACACTCATGGAATGGTCCTATGGGAAGATCCCTACGTCATCGCTACCTCGGATATGCTGTGTCCCATCGCTCGTGGGCCGACTATTACATCACGTTCAGACTCACTTGAATCCTGATAATCTGCCATTTTAGCAGCAGTAACCGATCTAAGCCGACTTCAGAGCCGTATTCTCCTGTTTACGTATGTCTGTATTTGTACGCCCATATCTATACCCGTTTCTTTGGCAATTTACTGTATAATACTGATAATTTGGGTGATGAAAAATGCACTGGTGACACATATAGAAACATTTCACCTACGTGAATACAAAATTTCTATCACACGAAGATGTATATACAGTGAAAATCAGCCTTAGTTAAAAAAAATTATACAGTCAGCAATTAAAAGAATGTGAGTGTTGCGGTGGTACAGCTGGCTCAGAATCCTTGGTTATGAATCCACTACTACAACTACTTGGAAACCTACTGCAATCAGAAATTGCAATGACACCTATGATTTGAACCTTCTGCTACTATTTCCACTACTAGTAATACTACACCATATCTATCTGTCACGTTTTTTTTTTTTCAAATCTGTGATTCGACTTGTAAATAAATTTAAGTGGTTAAATTCTCAAATACTGATGCTACATGTCTGCTGCATGTACGAACGATGAGTTGAAAATAGTTTTGGGGTTACTAGTTGCATTGGCGCCCGTTAAATAACTACCATCCATTCAATACACAGATTTTTGTAGTGAATTTTACAAGTTTAGTACCTGAACCTATTTTTATCTTGACTTCAGAGTCAGTGCACAAGTGTCCACTGTCAGGAGGACGAATTTGCTCTTTTGACTTTTAAATTTCCAAGCAGAACCTATATGTGAGAGTTACAGGTTCTGTTCAACCTAGGTGAAGTTTGACTCCCTGTCACTTGCGTTACAGTATACGCGTGCTTCCTGCACTTTTCTAGTTTCCTGCCATTTTAACTTTAGTCATGTGGGGTGTGACTATAGTGCTGTCTCAACAGCATACTGACACTGAAAACTGGAACTTCGCTACTCCACTTTAGGTATGCACCTCACGTGTGATGCGTGTGGCTTGTGGTACACCACCAGCCAAGCTGCAGGGTCATAAAGTGCCGTGGTTTGCCAATACGTCTTACCTACATCATAGAAGTCTCTTTCTACATGACGTGGTATGGTGGCTGTTTGGTAGCAGACCCAATTCTTCTGAGGTGGACTGTGCATGCAGACAGCTTCCAGACCGGTCTCGTGTCAGAAGACTCTTTCCGTCCTCTGACGTGTTGTTAAATAGAGATACAATTGTTCCTACTATACAGTACAAAATTTACAGTTTAGACTTACGATGCTGGATGACATTAAGAGATTACCAAAGACAAACAAATGTTCAAAGCAAGGGGAATGTGATTGACTTAGGTCAGGAAGAATGGAATTACACAGTGACCTGTCTGCTATACATAGTCCTACAGATCTCACAGACAAGTCATTTCCCTTTGTCGTAGCATCTTAGAGTTTGACATCATAGTACACCGGCGCCAGTATGCAAGGGCATGGATTCTGATTTCACACTAAGGTTGCACCGGTATCCTAGATATCTTATCTTGGTTTCTGATTTCATAGAGCAGTAACAGTACACCCTGGTCGTCATCTTGTATTCCAGGGCATCCATATTGCATTCTCACTAAGTCTGTGCCAGTGTACTATGTCTCACACTAAGTTGCCTTAGAGACAGGTCCAGTGTTCTACACTCCTGGAAATGGAAAAAAGAACACATTGACACCGGTGTGTCAGACCCACCATACTTGCTCCGGACACTGCGAGAGGGCTGTACAAGCAATGATCACACGCACGGCACAGCGGACACACCAGGAACCGCGGTGTTGGCCGTCGAATGGCGCTAGCTGCGCAGCATTTGTGCACCGCCGCCGTCAGTGTCAGCCAGTTTGCCGTGGCATACGGAGCTCCATCGCAGTCTTTAACACTGGTAGCATGCCGCGACAGCGTGGACGTGAACCGTATGTGCAGTTGACGGACTTTGAGCGAGGGCGTATAGTGGGCATGCGGGAGGCCGGGTGGACGTACTGCCGAATTGCTCAACACGTGGGGCGTGAGGTCTTCACAGTACATCGATGTTGTCGCCAGTGGTCGGCGGAAGGTGCACGTGCCCGTCGACCTGGGACCGGACCGCAGCGACGCACGGATGCACGCCAAGACCGTAGGATCCTACGCAGTGCCGTAGGGGACCGCACCGCCACTTCCCAGCAAATTAGGGACACTGTTGCTCCTGGGGTATCGGCGAGGACCATTCGCAACCGTCTCCATGAAGCTGGGCTACGGTCCCGCACACCGTTAGGCCGTCTTCCGCTCACGCCCCAACATCGTGCAGCCCGCCTCCAGTGGTGTCGCGACAGGCGTGAATGGAGGGACGAATGGAGACGTGTCGTCTTCAGCGATGAGAGTCGCTTCTGCCTTGGTGCCAATGATGGTCGTATGCGTGTTTGGCGCCGTGCAGGTGAGCGCCACAATCAGGATGCATACGACCGAGGCACACAGGGCCAACACCCGGCATCATGGTGTGGGGAGCGATCTCCTACACTGGCCGTACACCACTGGTGATCGTCGCGGGGACACTGAATAGTGCACGGTACATCCAAACCGTCATCGAACGCATCGTTCTACCATTCCTAGACCGGCAAGGGAACTTGCTGTTCCAACAGGACAATGCACGTCCGCATGTATCCCGTGCCACCCAACGTGCTCTAGAAGGTGTAAGTCAACTACCCTGGCCAGCAAGATCTCCGGATCTGTCCCCCATTGAGCATGTTTGGGACTGGATGAAGCGTCGTCTCACGCGGTCTGCACGTCCAGCACGAACGCTGGTCCAACTGAGGCGCCAGGTGGAAATGGCATGGCAAGCCGTTCCACAGGACTACATCCAGCATCTCTACGATCGTCTCCATGGGAGAATAGCAGCCCGCATTGCTGCGAAAGGTGGATATACACTGTACTAGTGCCGACATTGTGCATGCTCTGTTGCCTGTGTCTATGTGCCTGTGGTTCTGTCAGTGTGATCATGTGATGTATCTGACCCCAGGAATGTGTCAATAAAGTTTCCCCTTCCTGGGACAATGAATTCACGGTGTTCTTATTTCAATTTCCAGGAGTGTAGTTCTTGCATTCTGACATCACAAAGCAAGTATGGCGTGGTCGCCTTGTTCAATATCCAGCTTGAATTTTTGCCAATTTATACTTAGCACAGCAATCCTACCAACAAAGGAGTAGGAGAAAACACCACCAATTTTTGAGTTTCCCGAAAAAATTTCGATAGCCCGCAGTTTAATACATAGGGCAATTGACCATTGTTACAGAGATGAGGGAGAATGTCTTGATGTCATCGATGACGTCATCAATGACCTAAGATCACCCACACACCCACTACCTGTCTACTTGACTGATCTTGGTTGGACTGTTATTCTTCAATATTTTCCCGGTCTGTAGTGGGACACACTAGTGGTAATTACTTTAACTGACGCAATTTTGGTTGAAGATTACGGTCGTTGCTATTAAGAAACAAATGCAGCCAACGGATTTAAACTGTCTGACTGCCGAAGCTAATAAAATTTTGTTAACGATTGACTAGCAAAGACGGACAAAGCGCCAACATCAAGTAAGAAACTGCCACATGTTCGGCCTTGAGGTCGTCTGTCAGTGCTTCCGCCACCCCAGCAGTGAACACTTGCTGCGTTGCCAGGTCATCAGCTAGGACTGTGTGGGTGGACGCTACTGTGGCGATGTCTTCCACATTCAGCCAGAGATCCTCCCAGACAAGCGTGTCAACTTGTGTGACAGTTGCGCCAGACCGGCCAGTGCGTGACCCAGTTGGTTTTGGATAGTTGTTAAAAGACGTTCGCCCTTCGTTGAATTGCCGGACCACCCGAATGCACTTTCTTAACATTCACGACACCTTTCGTGCAGTTTCTTAACGTTCACGACACCTTCCGTACAAGTCTAGCTATGTTGCTGATGATTTTAAAATGGTGTCACATACCACAATTAGAGAAATCGATTCCTTAATCGCTCTTCTTGTAATTAATACGTCAGCACTTCTGGTATCAAAGACGCTCTTAACTCTCACCGCCGCTACTGGTGTTCTGTTGGCGACATACTGCTGCCCTGAGCGTAGTGCTTAGACCTGATCCCACTCCTGAGGAAGAAACTCTGAGGCCTTAGGACATGGACGCACTTTATAACTGCAAAGACCACATTCTACTGGGAGATCCATACGTTGAAGTGTATACCGGAAATCGCTGGCCTGTTCCTTTGACTGGTATCTAGTCAATCCAAGACGAGGGCGATCTGCATGGTCAGCAACTTCTAAGTTGCAGCAACTATTACGGTATATAAATTGCTGTATTGCTACATTCTATTCTGAACTCTCATACTGAGTGGTCGTTTAGATTTGTGCAGTTTTACATACTACCTGTTGCTGACTGTGAGAAGGTGGGTGACAGGAATGCGCCAACTAGTCAGTTGAGCGTTGTGGTCTAGATCACAGTGGTGTGCGCCATGCTAAAAACGCTACCGTTAATGTCTCCATACGCGCAGAATACATAAGTTAAAAAAATCATTCATTCCGAAAACAGTGATGTTCCTAGAATAATATGTCTTAAATTCTTCCTTTGTGTTGCCACGAAATTGCTAGCTGTTGGAAAAATAGGTTATTAATTCTGGTTACGTGCGTGCACCAAGTGATATGCGTTTTTATTCGGGGAAAACAAATCCTATCATCAAGGTTAAAAAAAAATGCTGTAGGGATCGGATGACTAATGCTGTAAATGGAAAAAGTACATAAAGACCGTGTGAACTATAGAAGCTGGGAACACATTTCCTCATAATCGAGAAACTAAGGAGGTTTAAGTGAATAAGATGCGACATGTATGGTTACTAATATACTACATTACTAGTTATTCTACAAATAACGTATTCCTGCTGATACGTGTGCTCTATGCACTGCCATTTTATTCATATACTAACTGAATGCAAACAGCGAAACACCACACGACAAAACTGGCAACGAACTCTACAATTGGGGCCACATCTTCTGGAAGGCCATTACCAACGATCACTGACAGCCGTGGGGCGACGGGTAGCCTGGGGAATGGAGGCACTGCTTCCAACTCTCCCAGCACTCCCACGTCGCAGGCCTCCTTCTAGGTTGGCTACTGTTACACGAAACTGTTTGGGCTACGAAAAATTCATATCATTCACATTTGTCTTTCTCAGTGTTGCAAGATCTTGCATGCTAGTGTTCGTCTTAGTAAAAGAACGATCTTAAACTGAAAATTTGAATTTATAACTCAAATTTGTTACATAATTTTTGATATCTGGGTGTATGAAATATTAATTGCATCCACATCAATCAGACACCAGTATAATATACTATTAACACGCAATATTACTTGCAGTGAATCTCTTCATATTGCACGCGGGTCCGTGCAATGACAAGGACAGAAATACCGTCATTGGATTAGACGTGGAACCTTATAGAGCTCAAAGTGCTCCTCAAAAAGGTAATTCTGAGAATCGTACACCTGGTAATGGTACTCCTGATGCTGGTACTCCTTCAGCTGGCACTCCTTCAGCTGGCACTCCTGCAGCTGGTACTCCTTCGACTGGTAATCCTTCGACTGGTAATCCTACAGTTGCCGACAAAGAAACTACCACAGAGGCAGATGACGGTACTAGCCCTATCTATGCCGTCAGCCTGGAGGACGTTCGTTGAAGGTGGTGATGAAGCTGTTGATCAATGTGAGAGTTAAGATTGAGGAAGCTTGAAGTTGGAAGTGATGTTTAGGTATGAATCTGAAAAATGGTGTAGATGCGAGTGTGACGGAAGCCCTACTGTTGCACTGCATGTGGGGGATTTGTGAGCGCTGGAGTAGCAAGTGTTAAGCAAATACGAAAGATTTGGCAGCCGTATTGAGACGACTTGCCATGTTCCCTCCTCTCTGCAGCAGTCGTACACGGAATGGAGAATAGGCAGTCATCTCACACGTGCAGCATAATACAGATGGCTGGCAAGTCAATCGTATTTCCTTGACACACATTACTCCAGTAGGCATTTATTCAATAGATGCAATGCCACGACAAGATCTCAGTCCTACCCTCAACCACACTGTCACTCATATCCTCAACTAAACATCGCTTCCAACTTCACTTTTCTGACCCCTGACTCCCACTTTCAACACCAACCACGTAACTATTATGTATCTGTTAATTCCATACAAATACAATGTCTTCTTTTCTGCCTACACTAACAATTATGCGATGTACGTTATGAAAATAAAAGTTTTACGATAATTTCCAACGTATTTATCTGAAACTTGTCTTACTTCCCAACACCAGTACATACAAGATGAACCAGATTCCCTCTGACTAGATTTAGACATTTGTTCAGGAGTATTTTCAAAGTTTATTGGCATCAGAGTAAAATGATATTCAGTGGTTTACTACCGAATAAAAACGTAATTATGACTTATTAAATTCGTTATCGCAGTTATATTTGTTTCTATGAAACTATACTTACTGCAGTAAAAGGTCCTTAATATATAAACACCAAGACGTACAACACACAAAACAATGTTAAAGGCCTTAGATGCCAAAACGACATGTGGTTACCTTTCCTTCGGGAACAGTTCAGTGCAAGGGAGCTGTGACACTCTTCTACTGCATTAATTCCAGGCATATATAAGGTGCTTGTTGTCACACGACGCCCTGTATGACAATAGACTGAATTCTAACAGTGCTGATAGTAAATGAAGATAAACCTCAGTCCTCTCACATAACGACACGTATAATGCTACCATTGACAACAATGAGGTGACCAAAGTCAAAGGATACCTCCTAATATAATGTCGGAACTCCTTTTTTCCTGTGTAGTGCAGAAACTCGATGTCGCATACGATGAACAAGACTGTGGAATATTGAATATTGAGCCGTGTTGCCTCTATAGCAGTCCATAACAGCGAAACTGTTGCCAGTGCTGGATTTTGTGCAAGAACTGACCTCTCGACTATGTTCCGTATACGTCGACGGGCTTCGTTTTGGGAGATCTTGGAGGCCAAATCAATCGCTCGAACTGTCCTCAATCTTCTTCAAACCAATCTCTACCAATTGTGGACCAGTGATATGGTGCATTGAGATCCGTAAAAACTGGGTGTACGTGTGGAAATATGAAATACATAAATGGCGGCAAATGGTCTCTAACTAGCAGGACAGTTCATTCCAAATAAACAAAGGTCACATCATTATGGAGCCATCATCTACATGTTCAGTGTCTTGTCGACAACTGGGTTCCATGGCTTCGTGGCGTCTGTGCCACAATCAAACCCTACCCTCAACTTTTACCAACTGAAATCGGGGCTCGTCTGACTACACCACGGTTTTCCAGTCCTCTAGGATGCAACCTATACGGTCCAGGAGAGATCGTGCGGGCGATGTCATGCCTTTAGCAAAGCCCCTAACCCATTAACGCACAGTGTCATAACAGATACGGTTATTAGATGCAGTGCTGCTTGTCTGTCAGCACTGTCAGCTCTACGCAGACGCAGATGCACTCGGTTGTTAACTGATGTGCGACGACCGCTGCGTTGTCCGTGCTGAGAGGTGATGCCTGAAATTTCGTATTCACGGCACACTCTCGACACTGCGGATTTCGGACTACCGAATTCTCCAAAGATTTTAAATAAAATGGAATGTCCAAATAGCATTGACTGCTCAGAGTTTGTTAATACCTGTCCTTCGGCCATAATCGCGTCGGAAACATTTTCACAAGAATCACCTGAGTACAAATAGCTACACCAATTCACTGACCTCTTATATCTTGTGTACCCGATATTACCGCCATCCGTATACTGTATGAGTATATATCTATCCCATGACTTCCGTCTCCTCAGCGTATGTTGCTTTCGAAAGTTCGGCGAATGCTACTTCTTTTACAGGATTTTAGGTCTGAATGTGTCTAATGGAATAAAGGCATCGGAACAAAACTTCTTCTCCTGTGTAGCAAAATAGCTCAAGCATTCTTGGCAACAACGGGTTTCGAACAAAGGTTCACTCAACACACAAAGTAGTAATTGACCAAAAATATTAAGAAATACAGTCCCCTGCTCTAATGGAGCAAATAAAATGCAGTTAAATGATATTTCAGTATTTTGTGTACGCAGGATGTTTGTTTCCGCCATGTACAACCTCCAGCTATTGATCGATGAGAGGATACGAAACATAAAAATATATTTAATTCATGTCCGGAAATGCAAGTTTTACGTGCTACAGTCAATATACTGAATCATACTTTGTTACGGAGTCAGCGGTCTGATACGCGCCACAAGTACAGTATGTGTTGAAAATGGTTTCGATGTGCCTCAACGCATGCGTGTATCTCCGTTCTATAAGTATCGCCAGTTAACATTGACCAGACTGCATTCGAACTGTGTCAAAGGCAGTATGAATACGCTACTCCAGTGACTCCACATCTGGAATGGACTCTGCATACAAGATACTTTTGACATGGCTCAAGAACGAGAAATCGCACGGATTGAGATCCGGTGAACGAGCAAGCCATCCAACTGGATCCCCTCGTCCGATCGATAGCTCAGCGACAACGCGACAGAGATGCGTCCGGACGTTAACGGCGAAGTGAACTGGAGCACCATCGTGTAGCAACCACATAACCCTTCGAATCATTAATGGCACTCACTCCATCAGGGGAGGTAGAGTCACGCGCAAGAAACAGTGATGTTTCGGGCCTGTTAGGTGACGTGGAAGGAAGACTGGTCCCAATTTCTGTCACCAATTATCCCGGGACACGGGCTGTAAGCGATGAGGGTAGTAAGAATTGTCATGGAGAATGTTCCACACGGTCGGCTGGCTTACCCTGTTACGGCAGGCTAGCTGCCTGGTACTGACAAGGCGATCGCTTTCCACAGTGTTAATAACATTTTCCTCCATGTCAGCTAACCGAACATTTGGGGTTCGTCCTACATGGCTGTTTGACTCCTAGAACGACCCGGCCTTAGACAAACGGCGAAACACTGTTGCAAACACTGGATACTGTGGTTGTTGTCGGCGGGGATAGGTCCTAATACAACCTTGCTGCTCGCCGGCTGTGGCCATTTGCCTTGCCGTTAGTAAACACCATGTCGGTAATCTCTCGATTTGAGTACGGAGCCATTGTGTACAAGGCTGTATCACATCCAGACATAAATTCATTAGACCTTCTTTGTTCCGTATCCTCTCATCGATCAGTCTCTAGAATTTGCACACAGTGGAGGAAATTATTCTGTACAGATTGATGCGGACGAGTGATCTTTTTTTAAACAAAAGATACTTTATTCATAACAATGTTCATCATACATCAATAACCCACTATCTAGCTAATTAGTATGCCCTACAGTTTACTACAATGTTACAGGCAGATAATTATTTACTCCACTGTGAAGTACGAGTTATTCTACTATTCTGCTGCACTGCACTATTGCAACGCTACAGGTGTGCCAGTACATATAGACCTACATCTGTGGCCGTGCCCACCGATTTGACCCAAGAGGGCATCCCCCTGGCACTGGGCTGACCCTACAAGCTGTAGTACCGCTGCAGATTCCTAAATTATTGTTTTCAAAAATCTGTATTTACTAAAGTACATCTATGATTAACTATCTTAAAAACCTAGTGGAATGCCATCCATTGGTGTGAGACGCACCTCTCCCCTAGTCCGTGACATGTCGGATTCCGACCATAACGGTGGTCGGCAACTCCGCTGCCTGGCGGTATAGGGGGCTGCGTATTTACTTCTTCTGGCAATTCTCTACTTTCATAGATTATCCCTCATATATTCCTTTAATATCTCGATGAAAACCTCGTTCGCCAAGCTGTTGCTGATCTCAAAGCAATTCTGTTGTCTTAATAGGTGATAAATGTCGTTATTTGGTAACTGTCACCGGAAGTCGACTGCCACATCAACATCTTTGAGGCACTCATAGACCACGTGATTCAGTGCGCCCTTCAAGGATCCACAGTGGCACGAAGCCACCGCCTGCTTCCCAAGCCGCCAGGGTTCTACCGGATGCTGCCTATATCCTGTGAGATAGGGCAACAGACCTCTGCTAGGTTGAAAATACTTGTATCAGTCGTTCCGAAAAGCTTGGTAAAACTGAAATATGCTACATCCCATCGCGTCAGTCTCCCAAGTCTTTTGCCATAATTCCCCCCATTATTTCTGCCGTCTTTTCAATTTCCCCCCTCTTTATCCAGTACCAGGCTGCCTGCTCTCGTATTTTAATGTCAAGTGGGCAGAGCCCCATTATAACTAGCAGGGCCCCACCTGGCCTTCCCTGTATGCTAAAATTTTCTTTATCACCATATTCCGCACAGACACGGTGAGCGCGATACTCGTGAGCATGTGCGACCAAACTCTGGTGCCGTAAACCATGATCGATGTGAAATTATAGGATTCGATTGGCTGGAAGGTGAAATCTTTTAATTCCAATTCCAGTAAAATTGTTCAGTACCTCCATCGATCTCCGAGCTACAGTCTCGATATGTGTGGCGAAGTTCCATCTCCCGTCGACGATGACGCCCAGATATCGAGCTTCTCCACGCCAAAGAAGTGGAGAGCCATCGATTGTGACTGTTGGGTTTCTGATTAGGTGGCATTTTAACAGTAAATATGTCAACTTATTCAGAGCAATCTTCATTCTGGCACTGCGGCACCGCTCAGATGACATATTGCAGATTCTATCTTTAGTTCCAGATCCTCACAGCTACAACCACCTACAGCAATAGGAGATCGTCTGCACAGGCTATCGCCCCTACCACTCATCATTGCGTTTTCATCCGTCCAACGGAGATCCATATTCATATCCCAATATAGTGGATCCAGGACAGAGCCCTGAAGACACCACAAGGTTATTCTTTTACTAATTCGTCGACTAGGGTAAGATAACCAGCCCTCCCTTCCCTCGCAGTAGATCCTTACAGCCATATAGCGGCCCTGGGCACTCCTTCTCCTGCAAGCAGATGAAGGCAAAGGCTACCACAGCTGGTCATAAGCGCCACTGATGTCCAACATGAAACTGGAAATATACTTACGTCGAGATGAGCCACAGACCTCGGCCGCCAAGGCAATAGCGTCGGACCGTGATCGCCCTGGCCGAAAGTCGAACTGCTTGTCGCTCATCCTGCTCAGCCCTCTGTGTGCTGTCAGTCTGTGAGCTAACAGCTTTTCCAAGAGTTTTCCGACTACATCAAACAGGCAAATAGGCCTGAACGATTTTGCCAGCATTGGACGCTTGTCAGGACATCTCTTTGTAGATACTACGTTTGCCTTCTTCCAAATGGTACGGAATTTGTATCGTCTCTGGCATTCATTGTACAGCCTTGTTAGGGGTGCAGCCAGCTGTGGCGGGAGGAAATACACTACCTCCGTTTTGATGCTGTCTGGCCATGGGGCGTTACCTCTCTTTAAGGATTTGATTTGCGCGTCCACTTCCTCCTCAGAGAACGGCTATACCACGCTGTTGTTAATGTATTCTGTTTGACCTTCTTCCCTGATGCGGCGCTGCTCATCGGTATCTACATCCGCATCATCGTCAGGCAATAAGGACCAGACCAGAACCTCAGCTGTTTCCTGCAAGGACTCCGTCATCGAATCCCACCCCTGAAGGTGGATAACACTATGGGCGATTTAATTCTTTCTCTCATTAGTTTACAAGGATCGTCCCTGGGGTCAATTTCCAGGTGGTCCAGCACATACCGCTCCCAGCTGCGGAGTCTAACAGCTTTTAGTTCCTTCTGAAAGAGCTCCCTGGCTTTCTGGTATTGCTGAAGCCAGTACTATTTGTGTTTGCAGATGTCACATCGCTAGTAGTACCTCCTCGTCCTTCAGACAGACTGATGCATGTATCCCTGTTCGACAGACCATGGTGGACGCCCCCAAAGCTCTCCTCATGGTTAGCACAGCCGCTTTCAGTAATGGGATCAGCGTTCTAACCAGTTCTTTGGCGTACTCCCCCACGTTGTCATCACTCTCCATCAACATCGGAATGTCGCACAGCCTTGCCAGACACTCCCAATCAGTTCGGTGTTACAACTGAGTATATACTCTGTCAGTTAATGTGAACTTTATTAGATCGTGATCACTTGTGATATCTTCGTTATGCACTGACCAGTTCTTAACATCGTCTGCAGCACCAGGTGACGCCAAAGTAATGTCAATGTTAGTACCCTCACCACTTCCGCCGTCGTAGGTGGGGTGATACCTTGCCAGTTCTCTAACAAAAGTTGCAAGGCCATAATTGCTTCCTGTGCCCTGCCTCCGTTGGCATCGCGAGTGCCACTGTACCCGAGGGGGGATTTCGCATTAATGTTCGCCGCCACAATGACTTTCTACCCACCTACGGCGTGATCGCGCTTGTAAGGTGGTATAGGTACTCCTCAATGTCGCCTCCATACTCAAAGTACAGTACATACTGACTACGCAGAGCGTTCCTAGCGAACACTGAAACTCCACTACGTTGGTGTGGCTATTTGACAAGAGTGAAATTTTTAGCTTTTTTTGCGCAGTTTTTGATTCATCACCAAAGCTTATAACCTTCCATGTGGCGGCCGTAAAAGCGATGTGTCCAGCAAGGGAGTATGGCTCCTCCAGACGGAGCACATCCAGTCTCCTCTCCTCCACCACCTTACGCAGCTCTTCCATTACTATTATGTGTGTTTAGTTGTCCTGAACTTACGTCTATATTCTGGAGAGTAGGTATGAACTTTACAGCCTGGCCATGTCGTCTTCCAGTCGAGTGGTATGCACCCATTGGCTAATACTGTCTGTGCGTAAATATCATCCCAGTCGAAGATGTCATTTCGTCTTTCAAATATCTTCTTAAGAAGGACTCTTAAAGCTCCAAAGTCAGTGGAGAGACTCATCGACCTCAACTATTCTACCTACAGCCTCCACTTCCGAGATGGTGTCTTTTAGTCCCTATTTGTGATCTACCCCGACCACATGTTGCAAATTCTATGTTGGGATATACCATTACTGGGTCAGTTACCTTCCCTCTGATAGGGGAGAAGGGTAACTTGTACTGGAGTTGTTGGGGTGGTACTATTAATCGTGGTACGCTGTAGTTGACCGTTTTCCACGTCATTCCTATTCATTACCACTGGTCGGCCTACTACCGCAGGACGCCATGTTTGCCGTCACGATCGTCTGTCGGTCTGTATCCCCAGCTGTGGGAGGAGGAAGCTCTTGATGGAATTTTGGGCTCGATTTGGATTCGATATCCACGGCTTCTGTTCTACAGTTTCGAGCTTCCGTAGTTAACCTCAGAAACTCCTTGAATTTACTACTCCTTGCTCCATCTCTTCTCCTTTTGCTTGTGGACTTTGTTTTTGGCATCCTGGGCCCTGCAGCGTCCTCATCCATAGTCTATCCTAGAGATTAAACGGTGATCTAGCAACTTGTATGTGGGGCAGCTCCTACCAATGGAACCGCATGACTTTTTACCCCTCCTTACGCAGGGTACACATGCACTTGTTCTGTTGCAACTTTTCCTCATGTGTTCCTCTGCTCTACAATTTTAGCAGCTTCCTACTGTAATGCTTGTGTATATGACCGATGTCCCAACAGCTGTGGCAACAAGGTACTACCAAGTAGTCTCCAACATGTATTGCGTGGAAACTCACATACAGCTTACCCATCGCCGTCACCTTCCTCCACATCCTTCCTGAGATCTGAGCAGCATGATGTACAACATCTCGTTCCCTAGGCGCAGTCTAAATTGAAGTCTGAATTCTTTTTTGAATGTTTCTGTATCAACATTATCAAAGTTTTATTGCCTCACAGCTTCATAGATTTCCCGTTATTGCTTCTGTACTGGGACATAATAGATAATTACTAGGTATTTTGCTTCATCGGCGGCTCACACTCAACTTCGTTGCAAAGTCTTTGATTGTTCAGTAGTTGGTTTTTATCCTCTTTTGTGGCCACATGTAAAAAATTTACTATGTTCTTAGTTGTTCTGATCTTACCGATACTGATCATATCTTTAGCAGGATTCACTATTGTGTGAATATCTACTGCATCTTCTTAACGTCCTGCTCTTGTGGTGCGTTAAAAGGACTGTCGTAACGGGTCGTCTTATCTTTAGCAGGATTCACCATTGTGGTGAATATCTACTGCATCTTCTTAACGTCCTGTTCTTGTGGTGCGTCAAAAGGACTGTCGTGCTGGGTCGTTGTGACGCACTGGTGAGACCTGGGTGCCACTTGCACAGCCACCCCAGCACAAGACTTACCTGGTTGTTTCCTCAATCTTTCATTCTCCTTATCAAGCTCCTCTAATATTGCCTCTAATTTGGCATTCCTAATACCCATGCAGCCAACTCGTTTTAGATGGATTGCACTGCAGCCTGGTTTATTTTCCCATTTTTTACAGTCTGATCCAGGATCTGGCCGATCCTGGAGTGCCTTTCCATAACAGACTATATGTCTCCAGCCTGTCCCCAGCCGTCTTATAGGGAGAATCCGTCATTGTCATGCGAGCCCTTGCAGGGAGCGCACCAGATTTGCTTATCTTTGTATCAGCTATCATAGGTTTGGGTTTGACAAGCGAAAAATGCCAGGAGCCACATCTATTGCCCCGGACCAGCTTCTCTGGCATGGGGGGGGGGGGGGATATTATCAGGTAGACCCCCAGCCTCAAACGAAGGCGAAGGGCACCACCAAGCTGCAGGGTTCAGTGCTCCGTTGCTATCACGCTGTTTCCCTTCAACATCTCAGTCATCGACGGTCTCTATCTGCACTCACCAGCAAGTACACCACACCTACCGCCCTTCACCACCTGTTAGTGCGAGCTGCCACGTCTCAGCCATGACCCCACTCCTACTCAGGTGCAGGGATGGCCACCCAGTCGTTCAGCAGCCTGGACCGAGCTAACATGGCCGAGGCGATATCACCACCTACCGGGTTTGGCAGAATATGCCCCAGATGTCCAGTGGCGCAGCAAAGCACAAAGCATCCTTGCCGACTAGTGGACTAGTGCTGAGATCCCACGCCATTAAACAGGGTCGCTGGCAAGCGGAGCACAGGTGCCGTGCGCCTTGCGTGAAAAAAAAGTGTGTGTGTGTGTGGGGGGGGGGGGGGGGGAACAGCAGCCACCCACCTACCGCAGGGAGTGTCGCACACCGATGTGAAACGACTACCCCGTGGCCCAGCAGCCACTGCTCGACCCCTCTCGAGAGGGTCAGGGAGCCTTGTTTCTGAAGACGCAGCTCTCCTCGCACTACGCTCACCTTGGGTATGTCGCCGCTCTCCCTTCTGTCACAAGGCAACACCCGGGCGATCCCAGAAAATGCCGAGCCTAAAGTATGGCACCACTTGAAGGCGGGAAGAGCCATTTGGGAAGGAGTGGCTATATGTAACACGTCACTTTCCCAGTGAGGCAAGTCGCCTGGATTGCATTGACACCCTAAGCGTTAGGCCCCAGTGTCAGGTCTATGTCCCTCCAGCTGGGGAGAAGTGGACTGCCACTCACCCTTCTGACCTCACGCCAAACCGAATGAAAATTTGTACAATTGCCACGAATCGAACCCCAGTCCGTTTCTTATCAGGGCTAAGACACGAGCCTAGTAAGCAAGAGACCGAGGCTCGATTCCCAGCCTTAGTAATAGTGAAAGTTTTTACTAATGCCAAGGATCGAACCACGGTCTCCAGCTTACTATCGAGATGTGTTATGCGTAGTAAGGAGCAGACTTGGGCTCCATACGGGGCCGTGTTAGAAATTTTCACTCGCTGCTTCGGTCTATATACATAAATCGTATCTGTATGAAACCAGTTTGGTCTGTGGGAAATTGCACAGGTCACACCAATCTTCAAGAAACGTTGTAAGAGTAATCCATTAAATTACAGGCCCATATCATTAACGTCGATATGCAGTAGGATTTTGGATCATACAATATTTCGAACATTATGAATTACCTCGAATAAAACGGTCTATTCACACATGGTCAACATGGATTTAGAAAACATCGTTCTTGTGAAACACAACTAGGTCTTTACTCGCGTGTTGAGTGCTATTGATAGAGGATTTCAGATTGATTCCGTATTTCTGGATTTCCAGAAGGCTTTTGACACTGTACCACACAAGCGTGATTATGGAGTATCCTCTCAGTTATGTGACTGGATTCGTGATTTCCCGTCAGAGAAATCACAGTTCGTAGTACGGAAAGTCATCTAGTAAAATAGAAGTGATTTCTGGCATTCCATAAGGTAGTGCTATAGGCCATTTGCTGTTCGTTGCCTGTATAGACGATTTGGGTGATAGTCTGTGCAGCCGTCTTTGGTTGTTTGCAGATGACTCTGTCGTTTATCGACTAATAAAGTCATCAGAAGATCAAAACAGATTGCAAAACTATTTAGAAAAGACATCTGTATTTTTCCCAAAAGGGAAATTGATCCTAATAACGAAAAGTGTGAGGTGATCCACATGAGTGCTAAAAGGAATCCGTTAAACTTCGGTTACACGATAAATCAGTCAAATCTAAAGGCAGTAAATTCAACTAAATACAATTACAAACAACTTAAATTTCAAGAAACACATGGAAAATACTGTGGCGAGGGCTAACCAGAGATTGCGTTTTATTGGCAGGACACTTAGAAAATGTAACAGATCTACTAAGGACAATGCCTACACTACACTTGTCTGTCGTCTTTCGGAATATTGCTGTGCGGTGTAGGGTTGTTACCAGATAAGATTGACAGAGTACATCGAGAAACTTCAAAGAAATGCAGCACGTTTTTTACTATCGCGAAATACGGGATAGAATGTCACTGAAATGATACACGATTTGGGGTGGACATCAGTAAAACAAAGTTGTTTTTCGTTGTGGCGGAATCTTCTCATGAAACTCCAACCACCAACTATCTCCTCCAAATGCAGAAATATTTTGTTGGCACCGACCTACATAGGGACAAACGATCACCAAGATAAAATAAGGGAAAACAGAGCTGGTACGGAAAGATATAGGTGTTCTCTCTTTTCACGCGCTATACGAGATTGGAATAATAGAGAATTGTGAAGGTGGTTCTATGAACCCTCATCCAGGAACTTAAATACGATTTGCAAAGTATCCATGTAGATGTAGATGTAGAAATTGTGTCTTTTCATTTATTTAAATACTTTTGGATCGAATTACAAACTGCATTCTCTATCAATTTGATTAACATAACTATAACAGAAGTAACTGACAAGGTACTGGCGGCTACAGGTATCTTAATCAAAGCACACACTGGGTGCGACACATCAATATGCACTAGCTAGTGAGTTCCGTAATCCATATGTTCTTTAATAATCCTCGATTGTTAATAAGCAGCACCATTGTATCGTATATAGATCCTGAATCTGATGCAGAAGCTAAAAATGCTTTTGCACAAGTCCCTTCTTTACATATTCAATAGACAGTAACGAAATATCAGAAGTGATAACTGTCTGATTAGGAAAGTACATAGTAACTTTCGTATGAGGTCCCAGATTCTGTTATAAACAACAACTGCAATCTGTGAAATGTATTTGCAAGTAGCAAATCCAGTATCACGACAGCTATACAGTTTACTGGGAACGTAAAAAAGAAAAAAAAATTGAGCCACACCTAGTCTGGAACCCACATTTCCCTCTCGTCTCGCGTAGTCCCCTTCATCACTTCGGCTATATGAGCACGCTTCAAGGACAGACCCAAATCTTACGGTGTACCACATCTACTCCTACATGGATACTCTGCAATTCACACGTAAGTATCTCGCTGAGGGCTCATCGAACCACCTTCATAGTTCTCTATATTCCAGTCTCGCGCAGCGCGTGGAAAGAACGAATACCTATATCTTTCGATGCGAATTCTGACTTCCATTATTTTATTATGGTGATCGTTTCTCCCAATGTAGTTCGACGTCAACAAAATATTTTCGCATTCGGAGAAAAAAGTTGGTGATTGAAATTTCGGGCGAAGTTTCCGCCGAAATGAAAAACGGCTTTGTTTTAGTGGATGTCCACCCCCAAATCCTGTAACAATTCGTAGACACTCTCTCCCGTATTCTGCGATAATACAAAACGTGCTGCCCTTTTTTGAACTTTCTCTGTGTACTCTTTTAATCCTGTCTAGTAAGGATCCCACATCGCTCAGCAGTACTCCAAAGGAGGACATACAAACGTAGTGTAAGCAAACTCTTTAGTAGATCTGCTACATAAAACACTGGTTTTGGTTTGCCTTCCACATTACATTTTCTATGTGTTCTTTCCAATTTAAGTTGTTCCTAATTGTAATTCTTAAGTATTTAGTTTAATTTATGGCCTTTATATTTGATTGATTTATCGTGCAAGCGAAATTTAACTGATTACTTTTTGACACTCATGTGGATAACTAACACTTTTCATTATTTAGTATCAATTGCCAGTTTTTGCATCATTCAAATACATTTTCTAAATCGTTTTGTAATTGGTTTTGATCGTCTGATGACTTTACTAGACAATAAACGACAGCAACATCTGCAAACAACCTAAGACCACTGCTCAGATTGCCTCCTAAATCGTTTATATACATTGGGAACAGCGAAGGGTTTATAACACTACCTCGCGGAACGCCAGAAATCACTGCTGTTTTACTCGATGACTTTCTGTTAATTACTACGAACTATGGTCTCTCTGACAGGAAATCACGTATCCAGTCGCATAACTGGGATGAAATTCCGTAAGCATGCAAGCATAACAAGTCTCTTGTTTTTTACTGTGTCAAAAGCCTTTTGGAAATCTAGAAATACGGAATCCATTTGAAATCACTGTGTCTGCTTCCATAGTGCTCCCAAAGTCATGCGGTACTCGCACAGGGAGGGTGTTATTTATGTTTCTCGTCAGGCTGCCTTGGCCTCTGCTTGAAATACATTAGGGCAGTGTCCATATTTGAAAGAGTATATATAAGTCGATGCAATGTTCCTTCGGACATGCATGCATGGGAATACATTTAATGAATTATTAGGTTCTGATCGTCAGCAGTGTCTGTTGCTTCACACACGGCTACATGTCCGAAGGAAAATTGCACCGAAATACAAGGGCACTGTCAAATACAGATACTGTAGTACCATGTTTCATGGAAAAGCCATTGCAACCGGACTGGAAGAATACATAATTCTCGCTTTGTGCCGAAATCACGTAATAGTGCAAGTATTACGGAATGCAGACACTAGTACATATGGAGATTTTGGTCGGTTTTAGAAGTGTGCTCAGATAGCCGGAGTTTTTAAGGTGACCATTGGCGACAAGTGGGAAATCCGGGTTCAAGTACTCGTTCTGTAGAAGTCTCCGTACGATTCCTGAAACTGTGTAGCTGTTGTGGTACCGTTTTCGCCAGTTGCGAATGCATTTCATAACTTAATATGCATCCTAGAAAAGATGTTGTGTCGAAGTACACAGGCAGAGCACTAATGTACTGCTAATTAGATAAAGGTTGGATTCTAGGAATTGTTTAGACTTTAACACGGAAAATAATTTAAGACTCTCTTCCCACAAACGTGAACGAAGGAGTTAATATATGCGGATGCTTAAACTGTTACATGGCATTTATCATTCTTTCATAAACGTTTTTACCATATAGCAGAGTAGAAAATATATACACATCATTCAGTAATTGAATTTACTGTTTACAAACATGCCTAATGTTACATTAAGGCCGTAGTATCTTAAACTGTCATAGTGCATCACCTGCTTTTCCACTAAGTCTAACAAAATTACTGTTAACAATGCTTCTCAGAGAAATGTGAAAAGAGAGTACTTCAAGAATGCAGTACCTCAAGCAAATTAAAAACGCATCACAGAAAACATGCAAAAATTTCAGAAGGAAGTAATGTTTCTAAAAAAATTAAAAAAAACACCATTGTATTAAAAAATACGGATAGTGATTCGAAAATGCTTGATTAAACGTATACTACTGCCTATGAAAATTGCTACACCAAGAAGAAATTCAGATGATAAACGGGTATTCATTGGAGAAATATATTACACTAGAACTGACACTTTCACGCAATTTGGGTGCATAGATCCTGAGAAATCAGTGCCCAGAATAACCACCTCTGCCCGAAATAACGGCCTTGATACGCCTGGGCATTCAGTCAAACAGAGATGGATGGTGTATACAGGTACAGCTGCCCATGCAGCTTCAACACGATACCACAGTTCATCAAGAGTAGTGACTGGCGTATTGTGTCGAGGCAGTTGCTCGGCCACCATTGACCAGCTGTTTTCAATTGGTGAGAGATGTGGAGAATGTTCTGGCCAGGGCAGCAGTCGAACATTTTCTGTATCCAGAAAGGCCCGTACAGGACCTGCAACATACGGTCGTTCATTATCCTTCTGAAATAAAGGGTTTCTCAGAGATCGAATGAAGGGTAGGGCCACGGGTCGTAACACGTCTGAAATGTAACGTCCACTGTTCAAATGGCCGTCATGCGAACCAGAGGTTACCGAGACGTGTAACCAATGGCACCCCATACCATCACGTCGGGTGAACCGCCAGTATGACGATGATGAATACACGCTTCCAATGTACATTCACGGCGATGTCGCCAAACACAGATGCGACCATCATGGCGCTGTAAACAGAACCTGGATTCATCCGAAAAAAATGACGTTTTGCTATTCGTGCATCCAGGTTCGTCGTTGAGTACACCATCTCATGCGCTCCTGTCTGTGATGCAGCGTCAAGGGTAACCGCAGCCATGGTCTCCGAGCTAATGGTCCATGCTGCTGCAAACGTCGTCGAACTGTTGGTGCAGATGGTTGTTGTCTTGCAAACGTCCCCATCTGTTGAGTCAGGGATCGAGACGTGGCTGCACGATCCGTTACAGCCATGCGGGTAAGATGCCTGTCATCTCGACTCTAGTGATACGAGGTCGTTGGGACCCAGCACGGCGTTCCGTATTACTCTCCTGAACCCACCGAGTCCATATTCTGCTAATAGTCATTGGATCTCGACCAACGCGAGCAGCAATGTCACGATACGATAAACCGCAATCGCGATAGGTTACACTCCGGCCTTTAACAAAGTCGGAAACGTGATGGCACGCATTTCTCCTCGTAACACGAGGCATCACAACAACGTTTCACCAGGCAACGCCGGTCAACTGCTGTTTGTGTATGAGAAATCGGTTGCAAACTTTCCTCATGTCAGCACGTTGTAGGTGTCGCCACCGGCGCCAACCTTGTGTGAATCCTCTGAAATGCTAATCATTTGCATATCACAGAATCTTCGTCATGTCGGTTAAATTTCGCGTCTGTAGCACGTCATCTTCGTGGTGTAGCAATTTTAATGGCCAGTAGTGTAAATGCGGATCCTAGCCAAGCTTTGTTGTGTTTGACCACGAACGTGTCCTGTGCACTGTGCTCAGTGCGTTGTAAGTGGAAGTCGTGTTCGGGACACAGTGTTCTGTGCAGATCTTAGTGCATTGCGCCAGAGCTAAGTCCATTCGCAAGTGGATGAATTGTTGGTGTTCGTACGCAGGATACTTCCGTAGTGAAGACAGTCGAATGTCTGATGTTTCATGAGACTATGTATCGAAGGTTAATACCGCATATTGGGAAAGCGGAAAAACGTCATCCACTAAGCTACAACAGGGTGAAGGTGTGTTTTAAGTGATCGTGACGGACGATCGTTGAAGAGAACTGTGACGAAAAATAAGAGGACGACGGCTACGAAGGTCACTGCAGAACTAATAACAAACTCGTGAACGACAACAGCACCAAAATAACGCGATTGAAACTGTGTAAGCAGAGAACCGCAGTGCATGCTAGAATTCCAAGACCACTCATCGGTGCTGCGAAAGGTCGTAAGTAGGAAACATATAGCAGAAGTCAGAAAACCTGTACTACGGAGCAACATAAGAGAGTCATTTGGTCGGAATTGGTTTCCGGCTTCTGGCTGACCTTAAACCCTAGAGTGAAAAATGGCGGGGTTTCACTGATGATTTGGGCAGCCACATCGTGGTATTCCTGGGGCCCCACGGTCACTCTGCAAGTTTGCATTGCTGCCAAGGACAATGTGACGATCAGGTCGATAGTATGGCAGAATATTAGTTCCCCGACAGTGATGCTCCGTTCCAAGACGAAACGCCCCTAGTTCACACGTCTCCCATCGTGATTTTGTGAGTACGACGGTGAATTGCCGCATCTCCCGTGAGTACTCCGGCTACCATACTTCAGTATTACACAGCCTTTGTGGCCTTTTGGTACTATTTTTCAGAAGTAACGGTACACGATTCCCATGAAAACGGTGCAGGAACTGTATTCATTCATTACGAACCGACTGGAAGCTGTTTTGAAAGTCACTTGGTTTCCTTTACACGTGGTAAAGCATTTTTCGTGTTTCCATATTTTTGCCCCGCACCAGTACATAGCGTACTCTTTACACACGCCCCAGCGCCCCAGGTTTCAGTGACTTAACCTGCCAGCGATAGTGTGCAGCACGCCGGGAGTGGATCAGTGCGTCATCAGGTGGAAGAGTAATGTTTTCGGAAATGATAATCAGAGACATCAGACAGATTTCTATTCGCGCTAAAGGGGTCGAATCGGAACACCTGGAGAATCGAGCATTTGCTCGGAAGGTGGCCGCTACGATCAGAGACCCCGACGGGAGTGCAGCAGAGGCCCGTGTCCCACTGATCGGAAGCCAGTAACCGACGGAGCGTGGCGACGTTGGCTCAGCCCACAATTTCCACTCTCTGCTTGGCCAGGCAGCCCCAGGCAGTGTGAACGCCGGGAGGTCGGCGTCACGCGCTGAGCCTGTGGGAGAGATGCGAACGAGTTTCGTGGCACCCAACACAAAGTGCAGTAACAAAAAACTGTGAATCTTCCTGGCAGGTTAAAACTGTGTGCCGGACCGAGACTCGAATTCGGGACTTTTGCCTTTCGCGGGCAAGTGCTCTGTGACGTTTGGAAGGTAGGGGACGAGGTACTGGTGGAAGTGAATCTCTGAGGACGGGTCGTAGGTCGTGCTCAGTTGGTGTAGCACTCGCCTCTGAAAGGTAAAGATCTGACACACAGTTTTGATTTGCCAGGAAGTTTCATATCAGCGCACAGTCCGGTGCAGAGTGAAAATTTCGTTCGGGAAACATCCCCCGGGCAGTGGCAACGCCATGTCTCCGAAATATCCTTTCTTCAAGGGGTGCTTGTTCTGGGAGATTCGCAGAACAAATTCTGTGAAGTTTGGAAGTTACTATAACACTATTTGTTTATGGTCGATCTAAAGTTTTGTAATATTTTGCATTAAAATTTTCTCTTATTATACTATATTTTCTGTATATGTAAAGTGTGCTGTACTGGAGTTTCAAGTTCTTTGCATTCTATGTGAGTAATGTGTGTGAAGTACTATGTAACTTGTTTATTACGTTAAATAATTTTCTGATGACATTTTGTATTTAAAATATTTATGTGTGCAAACATTTCATGGTGACGCAAATTTAACAATTATAAGAAATGGTCCACCCATGAACCATGGACCTTGCCGTTGGTGGGGAGGCTTGCGTGTCTCAGCGACGTAGATAACTGTAACGTAGGTGCAACGACAACAGAGAGGTATCTGTTGAGAGGCCAGACATACGTGCGGTCCCTGAAGTGGGGCAGCAGCCTTTTCAGCAGTCGCAGGGGCAACGGTCTGGATGATTGACTGATCTGGCCTTGTAACACTAACCAAAACGGCATTGCTGTACTGGTACTGCGAACGGCTGAAAGTAAGAGGAAACTACAGTCGTAATGTTTCTCGACGACATCCAGCTTTACTGTATGGTTAAATGATGATGGCGTCCTGTTGGGTAAAATATTACGGAGGTATAATAGTCCCCCCTTCGGATCTCCGAGCGGGGACTACTCAGGAGGACGTCGTTATCAAGATAAAAAAACTGGCATTCAATGGATCGGAGCGTGGAATGTCAGATCCCTTAACTGGGCAGGTAGGTTAGAAAATTTAAGAAGGGAAATGGATAGGTTAAAGTTAGATACAGAGGGAATTAGTGAAGTTCAGTGGCAGGAGGAACAGGTGAACAGGTGAGTACAGGGTAATATATATAACATCATATTGGGGTAATGCAGGAGTAGGTTTAATAATGAATAAAAAAATAGGAGTGTGGATAAGCTACTACAAACAGCATAATGCACGCATTATTGTGGCCAAGATAGACTCGAAGCCCACACCTACCACAGTAGTACAAGTTTATATGCCAACTAGCTCTGCAGATGACGAAGAGATTGATGAAATGTATGATGATATAACAGAAATTATTCAGATAGTGAAGGGAGACGAAAACTTAATAGTCATGGGTGACTGAAATTCGATAGTAGGAAAAGGAAGAGAAGGAAACGTAATAGGTGAATATGGAATGGGGGTAACAAATGAAAGAGCAAGCCGCCTGGTACAATTTTGTCAGAGCATAACTTCATCACAGCTAACACTTGGATAAAGAATCATAAAAGAAGATTGTATACAGGGAAGAAGCCTGGAGATACTGATAGGTTTCAGATACATTATATAATGGTAAGACAGAGATTTAGGAACCAGGTTTTAAATTGTAAGACATTTCCAGGGGCATATGTGGACTCTGACCACAATCGATTGGTTCTGAACTGTAGATTAAAACTGAAGAAACTGCAAAAAGGTGGAAATTTAAGGAGATGAGACCTGGATAAACTTAAAGAACCAGGGGTTCTAGAGAGTTTCAGGGAGAGCATTAGGGAACGATTGACATGAATGGGGGAAAGAAATAAAGCAGAATAAGAATGGGTAGCTTTGAGGAATGCGGTAGAGAAGGCAGCAGAGGGTAAAGTAGGTAATGATGAGGACTAGTAGAAATCCTTGGGAAACAGAAGAAATATTGAATTTAATTGATGAAAAGAGAAAATATAAAAATGCAGTAAATGAAGCAGGCATAAAGTAACACAAACGTCTCAAAAATGAGATTCACAGGAAGTGCAAAATGGCTAAGCAGGAATGGCTATAGGACAAATGTAATGATGTAGAGGCATTTCTCACTACGGGTAAGATAGATACTGCCTACAGGAAAATTAGAGAGTCCTTTGGAGAAAAGAGACACACTTGTATGAATATCAAGAGCTCAGATGGAAACCCAGTTCTAAGTAAAGAAGGGAATGCAGAAAGGTTCCAGGAGTATATAGAGGGTCGATACAAGGGCGATGTACTTGAGGACAATATTATGAAAATGGAAGAGGATGTAGATGAAGATGAAATAGGGGATATGAAACTGCGTGAAGAGTTTGACAAAGGCCCTAGGAGTAGACAAGTTCCCACCAAAACTACTGAGAGCCTTGGGAGAGCCAGCCCTGACAAAACTCTACCATCTGGTGAGCAAGATGTATGAGACAGGAGAAATACCCTTAGACTTCAAGAAGAATATAATAATTCCAGTCCCAAAGAAAGCAGGTGCTGACAGCTGTGAATATTACTAAACAAACAGTTTAATAACTCACGGATGCAAAATACTAACGCGAATTCTTTACAGACGAATGGAAAAACTGGTAGAAGCCGACCTCGGGGAAGATCAGTTTGGATTCCGTAGAAATGTTGCAAAACGTGAGGCAATACTGACCCTACGGCTTAAGGAAAGGCAAACCTACGTTTCTAGCATTTGTAGACTTAGAGAAAGCTTTTGACAATGTTGACTGGAGTACTCTCTTTAAAATTCTGAAGATGGCAGGGGTAAAATACAGGGAGCGAAAGGCTAATCACAATTTGCACAGAAACCAGATGGCAGTTATAAGAGTCGAGGGGCATGAAAGGGAAGCGGTTGTTGGGAAGCGAGTGAGACAGGTTCGTAGCCTATCCTCGATGCTATTCAATCTGTATATTGAGTAAGCAGTATAGGAAACAAAAGAAAAATTCGGAGTAGGAATTAAAATCTATGGATAATAAATGAAAACGTTGAGGTTCGCCGATGGCATTGCTATTCTGTCAGAGAGAGCAAAGGACCTGAGAGAGCAGTTGGACGGTATGGACAGTGCCTTGAAAGGAGGATATAAGATGAACATACACAAAAGCAAAAGGAGGATAATGGAATGTAGTCGATTTAAGGCGTGTGATGCAAGGGGAATTAGATTAGGAAATGAGAGACTTCAAGTAGTGAATGAGTTTTTCTATTTGGGGAACAAAATAACTCATGATGGTCGAAGAACAGAGGATATAAAATGTAGACTGGCAATGGCAAGGAACGCGTTTCTGAAAAAGAGAATATTTTTAACATCGAGTATAGATTTTAGTGTCAGAAAGTCGTTTCTGAAAGTATTTGTATGGAGTGTAGCCATTATGGAAGTGAAACATGGACGATGAATAGTTTGGACAGGAAGGGAATAGAAACTTTCGAAACGTGGTGCTACAGAAGAAAACTGAAGATTAGATGGGTAGATCACATAACTAATGAGGAAATATTAAATAGAACTGGGGAGAAGAGATATTTGTGGCACAACGTGACTAGATGAAGGGATTGACTGGTAGGACATATTCTGACGCATCAAGGGATGACCAATTTATTACTGGAGGGCAGCGTGGAGGGTAAAAATCGTAGAGGGAGACAAAGAGATGAATACACTAAGCAGATTCAAAAGGATGTAGGCTGCAGTAGGTACTGGGAGGTGAAGAAGCTTGCACAGGATAGAGTAGCATGGAGAGCTGCATCCAACCAGTCTCCGGACTGAAGACCACAACAACAAGAAGAAATGGTCACGCTTAGGAACAATATAAGAAATTGATTTTATATAAAAGCCAGAATGCTTCCGTTTTCAAAGAAAGTGGCTCTGGGGAGTGGAAAAGATAGCAAGGGCGAATTCGCGTGCTACTCAGAGCCAATGCAGGAAGTAAGTCACACAGCCTGCAGGTAGTAGTGATCGAGGCGACCCCCTTGCAGGGAAGGAGAAGCTTTGCTTGCACAAAATTGCCTCTAATGAAGACTGCAATTGGCGTACGGTATACCTGTTAGTTCTTGAGCTACTGTACGTAAAATTGAACGACGCCAGGGAGACAAATGGAGCCCATACAGCATAATACTTGTATACCGTACTGTGGGTACTGTAGCCGTCATAATTGTTCGCACACCCAAGACTACAGCCACCAGATAAGACCTACTGGTATTTTAGTTTTGTACAGCGTGAACCATTTATTTAAACCGTGCTTTAATAACCATTCTTGAACTTTAAAGCAACTATTTCACCCTTTATTTCATCCTAATCATACACCTACACAGGGTTCAATCGTGGAGTTTGATTAATCCGAGAACCCTGCTTTACAGACGTATGAAGTACCAAGTTAATATTAGGAGGTATCATTTTAATTGTTTTTGTATACAGAGATAGTTCAAAGAGTAATAACTTTTGAAAGTAAATTCCAGTAAGAAAGAGGTTTTCTCGGAGTGAAATTTTCAGTATAAAAAGTGTGTGCTTTAGTATCTAAGTGTCTTAGTATTTAAGTTGGTTAATTATGGAAAGTGATTTTCTAAGGTCTTCCTGGCCAAATTTGTTTAGCTTCCTTGATGTTATCTGCTCGACTTCTTCTCTTTTAAAAATGTAATTGATAAGGGTGTTGTCCAACACGGTTTAAGTGGAGTAATCTTTATTTGAAGAAATAAATTAAACAGCGGCAAGAAACTAGACATAATTCGTACTTCTGGTTTTCCAATACCTTGCTGTTACATTGCCTTGATAGGCTGGCGATCGTTAGCACATATTTTAAATCACTAAATGAACTTGGAACTGAGTTGTCCTAGCTTCAATATAATACTACTCATACTGTGTTTCTTTCTAACCGCAGGGTAAGATCTTGGGAAAACAATTAAATAGACTAATTTACTTATCCATTAGACACTACAGATGCTCAGATCCTGTAAATGGAGTAACTCTGTTGATTAGCTTTTCCTGTTAACAGAACTATCCTCCCATAGTGTACTTTATTTGGAAACGAAACTAATAATTAAGAGGGTCATACGCGGCAACATAGAGACAACGTTTCAGTTATTTAGGTAAAAGCATACTAAATTACAGTAGTGGTGGCAGGATTAGAGTAGGAGACGAGGTACTGGAGGAAGTGAAACTGTGAGGAGGGGGCGTGAGTCGTGCTTCAGTAGCTCAATTTGTAGAGCGCTTGCCCGCAAAAGGCAAAGGTCCCGACTTCGATTCTCGGCCCGGCACACACTTTTAATCTGGCAGGAAGTTTCACATGATTGCACACTCCGCTGCAGAGTGAAAATTTCGTTCTGGAAACATCCCCCACGTTGTGACAAAGGCATGTCTCCGCAGTATCCTTTCTTACGGGACTGCTAGTTCTGCAAGTTTTGTAGAAGAGGAACCGTGAGATTTGGAAGGTTGGAGACGAGACACTGGTGGAATCAAAGCTGTGAGGAGGGGTTGTGAGTTGTGCTTGGATAGCTCAGATGTTAGAGCACTTCCCCACGAAAGGTAAAGGTTCCCATTCGAGTCTCGGTCCGGCAGACAATTTTAATATGCCATGAAATTTCAATTAACCTTTGTAAGAGAGGTAAGGGAGAATCTCATGATGTCATAGGTGACGTCATCAATCACCTAAGTCCGCCCACACTCATACTGGCCACCTACTTGTCTGATCTTGGTTGGAATGTTAATCTTCATTATTTTCCCACAGTGTAATGGGACAGACTAGCAGTAAATACTTTAACTGAGGTCATTTAGGTTGTCACGAGAAACGAAAGCAACAAACGGATTTAATCGTCCCATGATATCAGGGGTCTTTATAGACCCCAAGGTTTGTTTAACTACAAATAAACGGTTTTAATGTGGGTGTAGACTACTCATGCTCCGGATATGCTATTCACAGACTTTTTATTGTATCTGGGTAATATATTTATGATTATATCACACTTTGTTTTGAAAATTTTGCAGCGGGGTCGGAAAATACCCCAGGTATTTAATATGCGATTTTCAGTGTTACATATAAGCTTTGTTACGAAAATATATCTTGCCAACGATGCACCTATAAACCGATATTCATTTGCACATTGTAAACAATGAATAGAAACTATATTCCTGTGCATTGTTACTACAATTTCATAGTTTGGAATTGAGTTTTGTGGAAGGAAGACGTGGTGTTATAGTTTGTTCGTCATGGATGGTGATATACATTTTGCACGAGTCTACAGTCTAGAGCAGGCTTTGGCAGATTTACAGAAGAGTGTAAGTGATAATGAATCAATTTTTGGGGATGAAGGTGACAGTGATGCTGATTGAGATATGGCAGAGTAACATATACACGTCAGAGCTGAAGTATATATGAGTGAATGTGAAGAAGATGTACTCTTTTTCAGGTAACGTGTGCATCTGTTTTTGTGTCTAGAAATGGACAGATAACATATAATACACTACCACCTATGTGCGCAAGAAGGTTTCAAGGAATGTAATACGTGAAACTACGCACATTCCACGTCACCTTAGGTAATAATTACAAACAAGGGCAGATTGTGTCAGCCTTTTTATCGCCTATCTCATGAAGAGTGTAATAGTAATGCTTACTGATAATCATGTAAAAGATATTGAAATTCTGTACCCAACTCTTGAACACCGGATTGAACTTGATTTCACAGAGCTACAAGCAGTCTTTGGTCTACTAATAATAGGTGGCTTGCATAAGGCACGTGGGAAGCCTTTGAGGGAATTTTGGTCAGAAGTGTGTGGTTTAATTATTTTTCGAGCCACAATGAGTTTTTCAAGATTTCGTGATATTTCGTTGTGCCTCCGGTTCGATGATTAACTTACAAGGGAAGAAAGAAAAGCTGCTTCTGGATCAAAAGCTGAACCTATAAGGGTTGTGTCTGAAATGTTCGTTGATGCATGCATTATCTTATGTCCCTGGACCTTATATTATTGCTGGTGAGCTTCTGTGTACTTTCAGTGGACAGTGTCCATTCAAGGCGTATATCCCAACTGTGTCACACATGCACAAGTGTATACGGATAACTATGCTGAAGGAAGGGAAATAAATCAAAAGGAACGAATGGTACATGATTTAGTTGATCTCCTGATGGGAAATGGTAGGAAAATTACCAGTTATAACTTTTTTACAAGTTTTGATTGCTGATAAAATGACACTTGTGCGAAGTCTTTTAGCCAACCATAAAGAGATACCAAAAGAAATGTTCCCATCAAAACAGAGGCGTCCATCGCCGACCACTTTCGGGTATGCACAGAATAATATTTTATCTTCGTGTGTTCCTCTACAAAATAAAATAGTCATTTTGTTGTCTGCTCTACACCAGACATTTGATATAAGTGAGCATGAGCACAAAAAACCTGAAATAATAATGTTCTACAACTCAACAAAGTCAGGAGTTGATACTGTTAAAAAGATGGTTAGACAATTTTTAGTGAAAGGTCGAACAATAAGGTGGCCATTTGCTGTATATTTTGATATACTAGAGTTAGCTTGTCTCAATGACATGAGAAGTAAAAATGCAAGAAAAGAATTCCTCTCAGAACCAGGAAAAGAACTAGTCAAACCTCATATTGAACGACGAATCCTGTCGCCCAATGCAGAATTCAACGCTTTCTTTCAGCATAATATCTTCAGGTTTTAAGGACCTTCTAAAGAAAAAACAACACGATAACCAGGAAACTGATGTTCCAAATCTGAAAAAAACGGTGTGATTCTCGTCCAAAGTTAAAGGACAAGAAAGTGAATGATCCATATGACGGGTGTTACAAGTTTGTTTGTAAAGAACATGCTAGGATAAGCGTGTTGTGTAATGATTGTTCGTCATATGACATGGAGAGCAAGTAGGAGGGTATTTCTAGTAAAATAAGATGTATGTGGTAGTACACGTAATATTAATAAATTACAGTACTGTTACCTAGTGTGTGGGTTATAAATATTGTGTATTAAGATAATTTTTGGAACTAAACAAAATATGTAGTCATATTTATTAAAAAATAATTACTTCTTATATGTGACTTAATTTTATTAAGTGACTATGGAGTTGTAATGTCATCATCGTGCATATGTTTTTCAATAAATTATAATTAATTTTGTGGACATATTTCAAATTTTGTCGGCATAAAGTTGCTTTAATCACTTTGGGGTCAACAGAGACCTCACGCATACAACGTGTTTGTCCACAGCTGATACCATACGACGACTAAACTGTCTGAATGGCAAAGTTAGCAAAATTTTGATAATGATTTACTAGTGAAGACGGACAACTTGTCAACATTACGTAAGACATTGCCACGTGTACGGCCTTGCAGTAGTATGTCAGTACTTAAGCCACCTTCGCGGTGAGCACTTCCTACGTTACAGCTCATCAGCCAGGACTGTGTGTCTAGACGCTACTGTGACGATGTCTTCCACATTCAGCGAGAGATCCTCCCAGACAAGTGTGTCAACTTGTGTGACCGTTCTGTCGGTCCGGACGGTGCGTGGCCATGTTTGTTTTGGGTAGTTGTTAAAAGACGATCGCACTTCGTTGAAATCTCGGACCCCCGAATGCACTTTCTTAACATTGACGACACCTTTCGCACAAGTCTCGTTACGTTGCTGATGATTTTCAAATGGTGTCACACCCCGCAAGTAGACAAATCGATTGCTTAATCGCTGTTGTTGTAGTTAATATGTCAGCACTTCCGGTATCAAAGACGCTCTTAACTCTCACCCCCGCTGCTGGTGTTTTGTTGCCCGCATACTGCTGCCCTGATCGTAGCCAAAATGCAGGGCTCTACCTGCTCCCACTCCTGAGGGAGAAACTCGGAGGCCTTAGGACATGGACGCACTTTATAACTGCAAAGACCACATTCTTCTGGGAGATCCATACGTTGAAGTGATTACCGTAAATCGCTGTCTTGTTCCTTCGACTGATATCTAGTCCATAGAAGATAAGTGCGATCTATATGGTCAGCAACTTTTTCGTTGCAGCAACTATTATAATGTATAAATTACTGTACTGCTACATTCTATTCTGACTTCTCAAATTGAGTGATCGTTTAGTTTTGTGCAGTGTCCCATACTGTCTGCCGCTGATTGTGAGAAGGTGGGTGGTAGGAATGCGCCAACTAGTCAGTTGAGCGTTGTGGTCTAGATCACAGTGGTGTGCTCCATGCTAAAAACTCTACCGTCAATGTCAACATACGCGCAGAATACATAGGTTAAAAAATCACTTATTTTGAGAACAGTGATGTTTCCAGAATCATATGTCTTATATTCTTCCTTTGTTGCCATGAAATTGCTAGCTGTTGGATAATTCTGGTTACGTGGGTGCACCAAGTGATAAGCGTTTTTATCCAGGCAGAGGAATCGTTTCATTGAGGTAAAAAAAAAAAAAGAAAAGCATTAGGGATAGGATCGCTAATGCTGTAAATGAAAGAAAATCATGAAGACAGTGTGAAATATAGAAGCTGGGAACACATTTCCTCATAATCGAGAAATGACATGTATGGTTACTAATGTTCTGAATTGCTAGTTATTACTACAAATAAAGTATTCTTATTAATACGTGTACTCTACCCACTGCCATTTTATTCATATACTAACTGAACGCAAACAGTGAAATACGACACGAGAAAACTGGCAACAAAATCTACTATTGGGCTCACATCATCTGGAAGGCCATTACCACCGATCACTGCTGACAGCCGTGGGGCGACGGGAAGACTGGGAAAGGGAGGCACTGCTTCCAACTCTCCCAGCTCTCCCACGCCGCAGGCCTCCTGCTAGGCTGGCTGCTGTTACACAAAACTGATTGGACTACGAAAAATTCATATCATTCACATTTGTCTTCCTCAGTGTTTCAAGGTCGTTGTTTCTAGTATTAGTCTTAGTAAAAGAAAGTTCTTAATTGACAGTTTGAGTTGTGACCTCAAATTTGTAGCATAAATTTTGATATCTGGGTGTACGAAATATTAATTGCATCCATACCAATCAGACACCAATACAATATAGTATTAACATGAAATATTACTTGCAGTGAATCTCTTCATCCTGCACATGGGTCCGTGCAATGAGAAGGACAGAAATATCGTCCTTGGATTAACCCCGGTACCCGATGGTGGAAATAATCCAAAAGGTAATCCGTCAGGTCATGGTAGTGGTACTACTACAACTGGTACTACTACAACTGGTACTCCTGCAGCTGGTAATCCTCCAGCTGATACTACTACGACTGTTACTGCTACAGAAACAACCACAGAGGAGGATGACAGTACTAGCCCTCTCTATCGGTAGAAGGTAGAGATGAAGCTCACAGTCAGGGTGAGAAATAAGGTTGAGGAAGCGTGAAGTTGGAAGTGATAATTAGGCGAGGATCTTCTCGAGGGTGTGGATGGGAGTGCGGCGGAAGTCCCACAGTTGCACTGCATGTCTGAGATAAGTGAAAACTGGAGTATCAAGTGCTAAGCCAAGACGAGTGACTTTCCAGTCGGATTGAGCCGACTCGCCATCTTCCTTCCTCTTTGCAGCAGTCGCACACGGAATGGAGACTGGCCAGTCATCTCACACGTACAGCATAATACAGATCACTGGCAACTCATTCGTATTTGCTAGACGCACATTACTCCAGTGGTCATATATTCCATAAATGCAATGCTACGACAGGACCTCAGCCCTATCCCCAACCACACTGTCGCTCATATCCTCAACTAAGCAACGCTTTCAACATCACTTTTCTGCCGCATTAACTCCCACTTTCAACACCATCCACGTAACTAATATGTATCTGTTAATTCCATACAAATACAATGTCTTCTTTTCTGGCAGCACTAAGACTTACGCGATGTACGTTATGAAAATAAATGTTTTATGATAATTTCTACGTATTTATCTGAAACTTGTCTTACTTCCCAACACCAGTACATACAAGATGAACCAGACACCCTCTGACTAGATTTAGACATTTGTTCAGGAGCATTGTCAAAGTAATTCGCCATCAGAGTAACATGATAACCATTGGTTTATTACCGAGTAAAAAGGTAATTATGACTTATTAAATTCGTTACCACAGTTATATTTGTTTCTCTGAAACTACACTTTCTACAGTAAAAAGGTCCTCAATACGTAAACACCAAGACGTACAACACACAAAGCAATGTTAAAGACCTCAGACGCCGAACTGATAACATTTGCTTTCCTTTCCTACGGGAACAGTTCAGTGCAAGGGAGCTGTGACCTCTTCTACTGCATAAATAGCAGCCATTCATAAGGTACATGTTGTCACACGATGCCCAGTATGACAGTGGACTGAATTCTAGAAGTTCCTATACTAGCGGCTTTCACAACTGTAAATGAAGATACAACTCAGTCCACTCACATAACGGCATTGCTACCACTGATTATTTACAATGAGGTAACAAAAGTCAAAGGATAGCTCTCAGTAATATGTCGGAACTCCTTCTGCCCTGTGTAGTACAGAAACTCGACGTTGTATACAATGAACAAGACGGTGGAATATTAAATACTGAGCCGTGTTGGGTATATACCAGTCCATAACAGAGAAGCTGATGGCAGTGCTGGATTTTGTGAAAGAACTGACCTCTCTATTATGTTCCGTATACATCGATGTGTTTCGTTTCGGTTTACTCACTCGAACTCTCAACAATCTTCTTCAAGTAAATCTCTACCAAATGTGGACCAGTGATGTGACGCATTGAGCCCCGTAAAAATTCGGTCAGCGTTTGGGAATATGAAATCCGTGAATGGCTGCAATTGGTCTCTAACTAGACGGACAGTTCATTCTAAGTAAACAAAGGCCACATCGTTATGGAGCCATCACGTACATGCACAGTGCCTTGTCGACAACTGGGTTCCATGGCTTCGTGGCGTCTGTGCCACAATCAAACCCTACCCTCACCTTTTACCAACTGAAATCGGGGCTCGTCTGACTACACCACGGTTTTCCAGTCCTCTAGGATGCAACCTATACGGTCCAGGAGAGGTCGTGCGGGCAATGTCATGCCTTTAGCAAAGCCCCTAATCCATTAACGCTATATTTTTTGCACAGTGTCATAACAGATACGGTTATTACACGCAGTGCTGCTTGTCTGTTTGCACTGACAACTCTACGCAGACGCAGATGCTCTCGGTCGTTAACTGATGTGCGACGGCCACTGCATTGTCCGTGTTGAGAGGTGATGCCTGAAATTTGGTATTCTCGGCGCACTCTGGACACTGCGGATTTCGGACTACCGAATTCTCTAAAGATTTCCAAAATGGAATGTCCAACTTGCATTGACTGCTCAGAGTATCTTAATACCCGTCCTTCGGCCATAACCGCATCGGAAACATTTTTACAAGAATCACCTTATAACAAGTAATTACACCAATGCACTGACCTCTTACATCTAGAGTACCCGATACTACCGTCATCCATATACTGTATAGATATATCTCTATCCCATGACTTCCGTCTCCTCAGCGTATGTTGCTTTCGAAAGTTCTTCGAATGCTACTTCTTTTACGGGATTTTAGGTCTGAATGTGTCTAATGTAATAAAGGCATCTCAGTAAAACTTCTTCTCCTGTATAACAAAATTGCTCAAGGATTCTCGTCAACAACGGGTTTCGAACAAAGGTTCAATGAACACACAAAGTAGTAATTGACCACAAATATTAAGCAATACAGCCCCCTGCTCTAAACGAGCAAAAAAATGCAGAAAAATGATAACCTGTAACGGTTGATCCATGAGAAGATACAGAACACGAAACTCTATCGAATTTATGTCCGGAAATGCAAGGTCTCCATGCTACAGACAAATACTGAATCATACTTTGTTACGGAGACACGCGCCACAAATACTGTTTGTGTTGAAAACGGTTTCGATGTGCCTCAACGCATGCGTGTACGCGACACTATATATTCCGTCTCACATGTTAACATTGGCCAGACTGCATTCCAATTGTGTCAAAGGCAGCATGAATACGCTGATCCGGTATCTCCACATCTGGAATGGACTCTGCATACAAGATACTTCTGACATGGCCCTATAACCAGAAACCGCACCCACTGAGATTCGGTGAATGAGCAATTAGTTCCTCTTATCCGACTGATAGATCAGCGAAGACGCGAGAGATATGCGTCTGGACGTTAACGGCGAAGTTGGCTGGAGCACTATCGTGTCGCAGCCACATAACCCTTCAACTCATTAATGGCCTCCATCAGTGGAGGGAAGTCACCCGCAAGAAACACTGATGTTTCGGGCCCTTTAGATGACGTGGAACGAAGACTGGTCCCAAAATACTGTCAACAATTACCCCAGCCCACACATTTCAGTTGCATCGATATTGATGTCACTATTCCATAGGGGTTCTACATACCACCCCACAGTTGACGGTTATGAAAGTTGATACCAGTCAGCGTAAAGGTGGATGGATTACACAAATCCGGGAATTGTGGGCGCCTGTTGAAGAAACCAGTGTCAAAACTGCTCCCGATGTGGAAAGTTTGTCATTAGTAAGCACTTCACGGGCTGTAAGCGAGGGGGGTAGTAAGAATTGTCATGGAGAATGTTCCACACGGTCGTCTGGCAGGCCAGCTGCCTGGTACTAACAAGACGGTGGCTTTCCACAGTGTTAATCACATTTTCCTCCATGTCTGGTGACCGAACATTTCGGGTACGTCCTACATGACTTTTTGACTAGTGGAACGACCCGGTATTAGACAAACGGCGAAACACTGTTGCAAACACTGAGTACTGTGGTTGTTGTCGGCGGGGATAGGTCCTAATACAACCTTGCTGCACGCCGGCCGTGGCCATTTGCCTTGCCGTTAGTAAACACAATGTGGGTAATCTCTCGATTCGAGTACGGAGCCATTGTGTACAAGGCTGTATCACATCCTGACATAAGTTCATTAGACATTCTTTGTTCCGTATCCTCTCATCGATCAGTCTCTGGAATTTGCACACAGTGGAACAAATCATTGTGTATAGATTGATGCGGACGGGTGAGCTTTTTTTAAACAAATGATGCATTATTCATGTTGTGTCTAGACAAGACAGCCTAGACACAATGAGAGGAAGCCGAAAGGCACGCGCTTAAATTCATGCAGGCTGGCGTGAGGTCTGAAACAGGATACGTAATGAATGCTATAAAGAAAAGTACGTAGCTTCTGGAATACTTAACTTTAATCCACATTTGTAGAACATCGCTCTTGATGATACATTAATAGAATCTCAATGTCAATTGAATATGGCGCCTTGCTAGGTCGTAGCAAATGTAGCTGAAGGCTATGCTAACTATCGTCTCGGCAAATGAGAGCGTAATTCTCAGTGAACCATGGCTAGCAACGTCGGCTGTACAACTGGGCGAGTGCTAGTACGTCTCTCTAGACCTGCCGTGTGGTGGCGCTCGGTCTGCAATTACTGACAGTGGCGACACGCGGGTCCGTCGTATACTAGAGGACCGCGGCCGATTTAAAAGCTAACACCTAGCAAGCGTGGTGTCTGGCTGTGACACTACATTTCTCCCCCGCAAATCGGCGAACGGTTGTGTTATAAGGCTTCCGGCCGCCGTGGGGAGGATCCCATGTTGACGTATGCGACGAGGTGGGGAGCCTAACAACAGGCGAGGCTGTGCCACCCGCACCCGGCCATTCGGTCCGAGGGGAGCTAGGAAACGCCTGAAAACCTAGTCCATGGTGCACGCCAACATGCGGTGTATGCGCCCGTAGATAGTCAGGAGGGGCCGAAGGGTCGACCTCCATCGAGTCTGAGCACCCGACTGGCGAAGACGACAGATGGTCCGGAGCGGGCAAGAGTTCCTTGGCGGAGGACAGCTGGTCACGGGAAGCTATCGGCGGCGCGTGACCCAGGTAGGCGCCCGGCGGTTGCAGCGACGCGTCCACTGCGGGCGGCGCCGGCGAGAGAACAGGCGGCGGCGGCGGCGGCGCGTCGCCATGGGGCAAAATGGAAGGCAGCGTCGGTAACACCTGGGGATGAGGCGAGCCAGTAGATGGGTCCCCAGGGCGCTGACCGGACGGCACCGTCGCTGAAAGCAGACGGGGAGCGGCAGAACCCAGGCGACGTCAGAGGCGCAGCTGATTGAGATGCCGACGCACCTCACCAGAGGCCCCCAAAACCAGATACATCGCGCGGCCGAGGCAGCGAAGAATGCGCCCTGCGAGCCAACGCCGTGAACCTCGATAGTTGCGAAAGTATACAACGTCGCCTGGGGCAAAAGCAGGTGTCTGCTGCTTCACAGGAACCTGATGCGGCGGATGTAGCAAAGACATCAAGGTTCGATGAGGACGACCATGAGAGCAGCTCAGCCGGCGAGCGACCATCGCGGGGCTGAGAGCGATACGAGGACAAAAAGAGCAATAACGCGTACTCCCGAGAATGCGACTCTTTTAACTTCAACATCTGTGACTTGAAAGTCCGGACCAAACGTCCAGCGGCACCGTTTGAGTGAGGCGAAAACGGCGCAGACGTTAGATGTTGAATACCATTGGCCTTGCAGAATGACTGAAATTCTGCGGACATGAATTGTGGGCCATTGTCGGAAACAATAGTCTGTGGTAGACCTTCAATGCAAAAGATAGCGGACAACGCTTGGATGGTGGCAGAAGATGTCGTGGAAGACATCTGGACAACAAAAGGAAAATTACTGAAAGAATCGACCACAACCAACCATCGAGCTTTCCAGAATGGACCAGCAAAATCGATGTGTAAGCGTTGCCAAGGGGAAGTGGCTTTCGGCCATGCAAAGAATTTCCGCGGTGGTGCGGATTGTTGTTCGGCACACGCCATGCAAGAAGGGCACATATTCGTAATCGCAGCATCGAGTCCGAACCAAGTACAGTGCTGACGAGCAAGTTGTTTCGTTCGCACTATACACCAATGTCCTTGGTGGAGAAGCCGTAAGACAGAGGACTGTAACGAACGTGGGACAACGACCCTGGACTGATCATTATCAGAACGCAACAGCAAAACACCACGTCATACAAAAAGTCTCTCCTTGTGAGCAAAAAATCTGCGAACCAACGGATCCTCGATCCGTGACTTTGACAAGGGCCATTGCGTAGCAACAAAACGCAAAACGGTAGCAAGGACAGGGTCAGCTGCTGTGGCTGTAGCTACACGACGAAAATCAATCGGAAACAATTCGACCACGTCATCGGTTTCCGAATCAATGAACATGCAAGCAAGTTCGGAAGAATCGAATGCTCTATCCTCGGCAACAGGCAAACGGGACAACGCATCGGCGTTTCCATGCTTAGCAGTGGACCGATACAAGATATCGTAGCGGTACTGCGAGAGGAAAATATACCAGCGAATGAATTTCTGCGCTGTACGTGGAGGTACAGGCTTGGTCGGATGAAAAGGCGATGTCAGGGGTTTATGGTCTGTGATGATGGTAAAGTGACGACCATACAAGAAGTCATGAAACTTTGTAACACCAAATACGAGAGCCAAAGCTTCTTTCTCGATCTGCGAATAAGTTCTTTGCGCAGACGACAGCAATTTGGACGCAAAGGCAATAGGGCGATCAGGCGAACCATCTTTGTGCGCAAGCACAGCTCCTATCCCGAAATCCGATGCATCTACCAACAACAAAAGGGGTTTCTGGGGATCGAAAGGCGTAAGGCAAGTATTAGAAAGCAACGTCGATTTCAACTGGCGAAAGGCGCGTTCGCATTCCGTCGAACAGACGAACGGAACACCTTTACGGCGTAAGCGATGAAGCGGAGCTGAAATGGAAGAGGCATGGGGGATATAGCGATGGTAATAATTTATTTTACCCAGCACACTCTGTAGCTGCTTCAAATTCTGCGGCGAAGGCAAGTCTTGTATGGCACGAAGGTGCTCTGGATTGGGATGTATGCCTTGGGCATTGAGTACATGTCCCAGATATGGCAAATCACGAGCAAAAAACACACATTTGTCCTTCCGCAAGTGAAGACCATTTTGTCGCAAGACCTGAAATAATGTTCGGAGGTTTGCTAAATGTTCGTCTGCCGTCTTTCCGGAGATCACAATATCGTTCAGATAGTTTGCTGCAGTAGGGACCAACGCACAAACAGTTTGTAAATATTGCTGAAACAATGCAGGGGCGGATGCACACCCGAATGGCAGTCTTTTGAATCGGTACAAACCAAGATGCGTGTTAACCACCAATACGCGCTGGGATTCTTCGTCCACCGGTATTTGCAAGTACGCATCTGCTAGGTCCAACTTCGAAAAATATTTACCTGGGCACAGTTTGTCAAAAAGATCGTCCGGGTGGGGTAAAGGATAAGTTGCAATCACTAGTTGTGGATTCACTGTTGCCTTGAAGTCCACACAAAGTCTCAATTTTCCGGAAGGTTTTGTCAAAATTACTAAGGGTGAAGCCCAGAGAGAAGCCTGCACACGTTCAATGACACCTTGTGATTCTAAATCGTGTAATGTTCTTGTGACCTCAGCACGCAATGCGTGGGGAACATTGCGTGCTCTGAAAAATTTCGGTTGCGCGTTTACTTTCAGTTCCAAATGTGCTTCATAGTTCTTAGCGCAACCAAGGCCTGGTGCAAATATGTCTGCAAATTCTTCACATAGACGGGAAACACTGGCTGAAGGCACAGTCTGGTTCACTGATAGGACCTGATTGACTATAGACAAGTTAAACAATTGAAATAAATCTAAACCAAACAAGTTCACCGCAGAAGAAGAACGAAGAACGTAAAAAGACACAAGTTTTGTTTGTCCCTTGTATGTTGCAAGAGGGCTGCACTGTCCTAACACAGGGAGAAGCTGTCCGGAATAACTAGTTAGCTTAACATTTGCGGCACGCAACTGAGGTTTGCCCAGCTGTTTGTACGTGTCGTGATTGATCAATGAAACTGCAGCTCCGGTACCGAGCGGGAACGGTATCACGTTTCCATTAATTTTTCAAGTCTACAAAAAGTTTATTGTCCTGATGACGACAAGAGCGACTGTTTTGTGCAACGTGAACAGACACTAGTACAGAATCACTTGCGACTTGACGTGATTTCCGTCGATGTCGACGCACACTTTTTGTGGGACTAACACAGTCACTGTGAGAGAGAGAAGCACTGGGCGGAGCGGAATTAACTACATGAATGTCCATGGGCGAAGGTTCACGAGCCCGAGTATTCTTGGTTCGATTGCGGTGCGAAGCAAGGGGCCTGGAATGTTTGTGAGTGTCTGATGTGAGCTTCTTCTGGCAAACACTTTGAACATGACCTTTCTTATTACAGAAAAAGCAAATAGCTTGGCGTGACGGGCAATTCTCACGCGAATGTGTAGTAGCACACCGCGGGCATGATTTCACTGCATTTGCGTGCTTGCATGGCACACGTGGCTGCGTGGACGTGCTCGAGGGCTGTTTACAGTTCCGTGCAGCTCGCCCGGCGCGACGGATAATGTGACACACAGCTGGCGAAGTTCCAAATGATTCCTGAGCAAAGTCAAGTGTGTCTTGCCGATCCAATATGTCTATCACTTGTTGAAGGGAGGGATTGACTAGTTTCAAAATCTGTTCCCTTATGCGAACATCAGAAACGTTCTGTGCAATTGCATCACACACCATAGTATCTGAATAAGGGAGTCCACAGTCACACTAAAAAGCACAATCCCTTGTAAGGCCTTGCAAAGTTGCAACCCACTCCCGATTAGTCTGACCGGCTGTACGTTTTGTACGAAAGAACGTATACCTTTTTGCAACGACATTGACTGATTCCTTGAAATAGGCATCTAAAGCAGACAAAATTTCTTCGTATGACAGAGTTGCTACGTCGCGTCGGGGAAACAATTTCACTACCACATGGTAGGTGGACACACCTACAAAAGAAAGGAGATGAGGCTGCCACTCGTTACCTTGAATTCTGTAGGCGGCGAGATGGAATCGAAATTGGCGTGACCACTCCGTCCAGCTTTCCAATTCCGCCTTGAACAGACGAAACGGTGGTGCAACTGCGTGTTGTGGCTGCAGTAGCGATGAAGCGGCGGCGGCCGCATCGTTGTGCAGTGCACGTTGACCCTGGACGAGCTGTCCAAGGGCATCCAATAAGGCCTGCGTCTGTTGATTCTGCAAGCGATAAAATTCGGACAGGACATCTGGAGAATGTGGCGAAGCTATTACACAAGTAAAGTAAGCAAGTAGAAAGAAGAAGAAGAAGACGCTTTTTTGATCCTCGTCGCCAAATATGTTGTGTCTAGACAAGACAGCCTAGACACAATGAGAGGAAGCCGAAAGGCACGCGCTTAAACTCACGCAGGCTGGCGTGAGGTCTGGATCAGGATATGTAATGAATGCTATAAAGAAAAGTACGTAGCTTCTGGAATACTTAACTTTAATCCACATTTGTAGAACATCGCTCTTGATGATACATTAATAGAATCTCAATGTCAATTGAATACGGCGCCTTGCTTGGTCGTAGCAAATGTAGCTGAAGGCTATGCTAACTATCGTCTCGGCAAATGAGAGCGTAATTCTCAGTGAACCATGGCTAGCAACGTCGGCTGTACAACTGGGCGAGTGCTAGTACGTCTCTCTAGACCTGCCGTGTGGTGGCGCTCGGTCTGCAATTACTGACAGTGGCGACACGCGTATACTAGCGGACCGCGGCCGATTTAAAAGCTACCACCTAGCAAGTGTGGTGTCTGGCTGTGACACCACAATTCATAACAATGTTCATCATACATCAATAACCCACTATATAGCTAATGAGTGTGCCCTACAATTTACAACAATGTCACATGCAGATAAATCTACAGTAGTGTTTTATTAATTATAACGGGCTAGCTGACTACATTATTTGCTCCACTGTGAAGTACGAGTCATTCTACTATTCTGCTGCACTTCACTATTGCAACGCTACAGGTGTGGCAGTACATATAGACCTACATCTGTGGCCGTGCCCACCGATTTGACCCAAGAGGGCATCCCCCTGCCACTGGGCTGACCCTACAAACTGTAGTACCGCTGCAGATTCCTAAACTATTGTTTTCAAAAATCTGTATTTACTAAACTACATCTGTGATTAACTATCTTAATAACCTAGTGGAATTCCATCCATTGGTGTGAGACGCACCTCCCCCCTAGTCCGTGACATGTCGGATTCCGACCACAACGGTGGTCGGCCACTCCGCTGCCTGGCGGTATAGGGTGCCTGCGTACTTACTTCTTTTGGTAATCATCTACTTTCATAGATTATCCCTCATAGATTCCTTTCATATCTTGGTGAAAAGCTCGTTCGCCAAGCTGTTGATGATCTCAAAGGTATTCTGTTGTCTTAATAGGTGATAAATGTCGTGATTTGGTAACTGTCACCTCAAATCGCTGCCACATCAACATCTATAAGGCACTCATAGACCATGTGATTCAGTGTGCCCTCCAAGGCCCCATAGTGGAACGAAGCCACTGCCCGCTTCCCAAACCAACATGCTTATGGCGGATGCTGCCTATGCCCTGTGAGGCAGGGCAACAGATCTCTACTAGGTTGAAAATCCTTGTATCAGTCGTTCCGAAAAGCTTGGTAAAACTGAAATATCCTATATCCCATCGCGTCAGTCTCCCAGGTCTTTTGCCACAATTCTCCCCATAATTTCTGCCGCTTTTTCAATTTCCCCACTTTTTATCCAGTACCAGGCTGCCTGCTCTCGTATTTTAATGTCAAGTGGGCAGAGCTCCATTATAACTAGCAGGACCCCACCTGGCCTTTTCTGCATACCCGAATTGACGTTTTCAGCATATTCCAATGAACTCTCCTCACAGACATGTCAGGCACGATCCTCGTGAGCCTTGGCGCCCAAACTCTGGAACCATAAGCCACGATCGTGGTGGTATAGTAGGACTAGATTGGCTCAAAGGTGAAATCTTTTGTGTGCTGTTTCAATAAGATTTTCCAGTACCTCTATTGATCTCTGTGCTATGGTGTCGATATGTGTGGCGAAGTTCCATCTCTCGTCGACTATGACACCCGGATATCAAGCCTCTCGACCCCAAAGAAGTGGTGAGCCACAAGCATTATTCATCCTGGCTTTCCGGCACCACTCAGATAACAAATATATTGCAGCTCTTACCTTTGGTTCCAGATCCTCGCAGCTACAGCTACATAGAGCAGGAGGAGGACGTTTGCATAGGCTATCGCCTCTAGTACGTCATCATTACCTTTTAATCCGTCCAGTAGAGGTTCCATATTCATATCCCAAAAGAGTGGCACTAGTACAGAGCTCTGTGGACACCCCAAGGTTATTCTTTTACTAACCTGCCCACTAGGGGACGATAGCCAGACCCCCTTCCCTCGCAATAGCTCTTTAGACAGCCTTATAGCGACACTTGGTACACCTTCTTCTACCACAGGTTTTCAAAGTCGCACTGATGTCACCATGATGCCGACATGATAATTACGTTGTGATGAGCCACCGACCTCAGACACCAAAGCAATAGCATCAGATCCTCAGCTCTGGCCGAAAGCTAAACTGCCTGTCGCTCATTCCACACAGCACTCTGTGTACTGCCAGTCTGTCAGCTAACAACTTTTCAAAGAGTTTTCCAAGTACATCTAACAGGCCAATAGCGCTGAATGATTTTGCCACCATTGGATCCTTGTCAGGAACTTTCTTTATAATTACTTCATTTGCCTTCTCCCAAATGGTATGAAACATGTGTGGTCTCAGGTATTCATTGGGGTGCATCCAGCGGTGGTGGGAGGAACTGCACTACGTCCGTTATGATCCCGTCTGGCTGTGTGGCCTTACCTCTCTTTACAGATTTAATTTGCACAGCCACTTACTCTTCATAGATCTGCTATACCACATTGTTGTTATAGTATTCTGTTTGATCTTCTTCTCTGATGCAACATAGCTCATCAGTATCTACATCCACATCATTATCAGACAACAAGGACCAGAGCATAAACTCAGCAGTTTTCTGCGAAGACCTCGTCTACCAGTCCTCATCCTTGAGGGTGGACAACACTATGGGCGATTTAATTTTTTCTCTCATTAATTTATAAGGATCGTCCCTGGGGTCAATTGTCAGATGGTCAAACACATACTGCTCCCAGCTGTGGAGTCTAACAGCCCGTAGCTCCTTCTGAAAAAGCTCAATGGCTTCCTGGCATTGCTGAAGCCAGTACCATTCGTGTTCCCAGACGACACATTACTAGTCCTTCTGACATACTGACGCATGTACCCCAATTCGAAAGATCATGGTGATGAGGAGGCAACCTCGGCTCTCCTCCTGGTTGACACAGCTGCTTTCACTGATGGGATCATCGTTCTAACAAGTTGTCATCACCCTCTGTCAATGTCGGAAAGTTACACACCCTTGCTAGGCACTCCCAGTCAGTTCAGCTACAAGCGAGCTGAACTATCTACCCCAGGTCCCAGTGGCACTCTCAGTCAGTTAATGTAAATGTTATTAGATTTTGATCACTTGTGCCGGCCGGTGTGGCCGCGCGGTTCTAGGTGCCACAGTCTGGAACCGCGTGACTGCTACGGTCGCAGGTTCGAATCCTGCCTTGGGCATGGATGTGTGTGATGTCTTTAGGATAGTTAGGTTTAAGTAGTTCTAAGTTCTAGGGGACTGATGACCACAGATGTTAAGTCCCATAGTGGTCAGACCCATTTGAACCATTTTTTTGATCACTTGTGGTTCAAATGGCTCTGAGCACTATGGGACTTAACTGCTGAGGTCATCAGTCCTCTAGAACTTAGAACTACTTAAACCTAACTAACCCAAGGACACCACGCACATCCATGCCTGAGGCAGGATTCGAACCTGCGACCGCAGCAGTCGCGTGGCTCCAGACTGTAGCACCCAAAACCGCTCGGCCACTCCAGCTGGTATCACTTGTGGTATCTTGCCTGTGCACTGACCTGTTCTTAACATTGTCTGCATCACCAGGTGATGCCAAAGCAATGCCAATGATGCCACCTTCACCCCCTGCGCCATTGTAGGTGGGGCGATTACTTGGCCAGTTGGCCACCACAAGTTGCAAGGCCATGATTGCTTCCTGTGCCCTGCCTCCACTGGCATCGCGAGTGCTACTGAACTGGAGGGGTATTTCCTATCAATGTCCGCCGCAACAATTATTTGCTGCCCCGCTACGCCGTGATCACGCTAGTAAGGTGGTGTAGGTACCCCTCAATCTGGCCTCCATACTGACAGTACATATTGACTATGCAGGACGTTCCTAGGGAACACTGACAATCTAAGACATTCGTGTGGCTATTGGCAATAGCGAAATGACCGTAATTTTCAGCGTTTTTTAGCGCAGCTTTCGGCTCATCACCAAAGCTTATAACCTGTCATGTGGCGGCCATTAAAAGCTATCAGTCCAGCAAGGGAGTATGTCTCCTCCAGACAGAGCACACCCAGTCTCCTCTTCTCCTTCACTTTATGCAGAGCTTTCAGTAATATTATGTGTGTTTAGTTGCCCTACCCTTACGCCCATATTTTGGAAAATAAGTTTGAACGCTACAGTCAGGCCACGTGTTCTCCCAATCGAGCACTATGCACCCATCGGGTAATACTTGCTGTGCGTAAATCTCATCCAAGTCGAAGATGTCATTTTGTCTTTCAAATACCTTCTTAAGAAGTTCTCTTAAGGCTTACAAGTCTGGTTAGAGATTCATCGACTTCAGCTATTTACTTACAGCCTCAATTCCCAGATGGTGACTTTTCGCCCCTACTTGTGCCTTACGCAGACCACATGCCGCATTGCAGTTGTCAGGAGAGCCTGCTCTTCCAATTGGGCAAGTTGCATAGCAAGTTCTATGTTGGCATATACCCTTGCTGGGTCAGTTACCACCCCTGTGATAGGGGAGAGAGGTAACTTGTCCTGGAATTTTTGGGGTAGTACTAATATCGTGGTATCCTGTAGGTGATGCTTTTCCACTTCATTCCTATTCGTTACCACTGTGTGGCCTACTACCACAGGATGCTCTGTTTGCCATTCCTGACCGTCTGTCGCTCTGTACCCCAAGCTGTGGGATTAGGATCTTCTTGATGGAATCTGGGGCTCGGTTTGGATAACGATATCCACGGCTGTTCTACAGATTCGACCTTACGTGGTTAACCTCAGAAACTCCTTGAATTTAATATTCCTAGCAGCAGCTCTTCTCCCTTTACTTGTGGAGTTTCTTTTGGGCATCCTGGGCCCAGTAGCGTCCTCAGCCTTTATCTGCTCTACAGGTTAAATGCTGCTCCAGCATCTTGTACGTGGGGCAGCTATACCAGTGGCACCACATGACTTTTTACCCTCCTTACGCAAGGTATACATGTACCTGTTCTGTTGCAACTTTTCCTCGCGTGATCCTCTGCTCTGCACTTTTAGCAGCTTCCTACTGCAATCTTTGTGTATATGATCGATGTCCCAAGAGTTGTGGCAACGAGGTACTACCAAGTAGTCTCCAACATTTATTGCGTGGAAACCCACATACAGCTTGCCTATCGCCGTCACCATCCTCCACATCCGTTCTGAGACCTCGGCAGCATGATGTGCAACATCTCTTTCCCTAGGCGCAGTCTAAAACTAAGACTGAATTCTTTTTTGAATGTTTCTATACCAACATCATCAAAGTCTTATTGCCGTTCAGTTTCATACATTTCGTTATCTTTCATCTGGACTGGGACATCATTCGTAATTACTAAGGGTTGAAAATGGCTTTGAGCACTATGGGACTTAACTTCTGAGGTCAACAGTCCTCTAGAGCTTAGAACTACTTGAACTTAACTAACCTAAGGACATCACACACATCCATGCCCGTGGCAGGATTCGAACCTACCACTGTAGTGGTCAGGCGGTTCCACACTGTAGCGCCTAGAACAGCTCGGCCACCCCGGCCGGCTATTTACTAAGAGGTTTCTCTTTTTCGGCGGCTCGCACTTAACCTCCTTGCACAGTTTTTGATTGTTCTGTAGTGTCTTTTTATCCTCTTCTGTAGCCACATCTACAATTACTATGTTCTTAGTCGTTTTGACCTTACTGATTTTGATCATATCTGAAGTAGGATTCACAATTGTGGTTTATCTCATGCACCTTCTTTACATCCTTACTGTGCGGGGCCTAAAAAAGACTGCCATATCTGGTCGTTGTGATACTCTATCAATCGTTCCATTCGTGGTCTGAGACCTGGGTGCCACTTGCGCAGCCACGCCAGCTGAAGACTTAACTGGGTATTTCTTCAGTCTTTCATTCTCCTCTAAATACCGCCTCTAGTTTGGCATTGGCAATACCCCAGACAGCCAACTCGTTTTTGATGGATTGTACTGCAGCTTGGCTCATTTTCCCATTTTTTACACTCTGATACAGGATCTGGCTGATACTGGAGTGCCTCTTGTAACGGAACTGAAATGATGGTGGGCTGACAGTAATTTGGAGCTCGTGCGTCTGAAATGGGCGCGCTTGTGTGAGACTGCCAGGGAGTGCACCCTGATGCCATCTATTGGCGAAACTGGGAATAGCGCTGCCTGTCAGACAATGCACTAAGCTCTCAGAGTCAAATGTATTCTTTTTCTTGGTAATTATAAGTTATTACTGTATAATTTAATGTTGTAAAACGCTAGTAGTAAATTATTATGACTGGTATGGACTCCAGGGTAGTAAATATAAATATTCTTAAATACTAAATGATTTCGGTAAAAAGGTGGTAGGGGAACGCCCCCACTCTTGGTGATACGAGCGTAGCTAGGGGTAGCTGGAGACACAGGGACTGAACAATGGAATGGCCTGGGGAGTGTTGACGTGATCGGACGTGCGTAACTGTGCTCACGCAAAAGTGATTGTGCAACAGCGAAGAGGCGAATATCGTCGCCGTTTGTGGAGTAGAACGCGACGAATGGTTGTCGAAGCCGCCTCTATGCCACTGGGGCTGATTGTAAGAGTTCCTGCGCCCAGAATTTATGGCGGACGTGCAGTAGCTTATACGAGTGCTACAGCTCGTAGTTCCAGCCGCCATTAAGGGCATTAGGCGTGAAGAGCAGCGTTAGCCACATGCATCTCACCACCAGCACCGACACGTCTACCCAAGGCAAGACTGCTTGCAATTGTTAAGTCGAACTTTGTATACATGTAAAAGGAGAATACCAGTTTTCTTTTATGCAAGTGCAGAGGACAGAATATAGTAATGAGTAAAATTACGACGCATGTTGTTCATTGTAAAGTGTAGTAACCTCAAACATAGTATAGTGAAATCAGACTGAGGCCACCATCGCCTCTTTCATTTACAATTCTTTTGGTTGTAGAATACTTTAGCGTATAAGAATGTTGAAAAGAGCAATGGTCACACCAGAATGAGTCGCCTATTTACAGTTACTTAAATTTTTCTGAGCAACCTTTCAAGTAAAGTCACTTAACTGATTCTGTATCAATGGTCCAAAGAGTAATATCCAAAATCATTAAATAAGTTGAAGGATAGAATTTTGTTAAGCGAAGTTGCATAACCTGTCTTGGTAGTAATTACCAAGCCACCTCACAGAAATTGAGAGAGTATTTGCTTTGTAGAATCATCTAGAATGATCAGAAATAGTAATATTCAGAATTAAGTTTAAATTCAACTCAAGCCATTTCACTTTGAAACGAGCCAAAAATTGATTTATTCTTTTGCTCCTTCAGAGCTGGCGACCGTAGTTATAAGTATTTTCAGGAGGATTCGACGGTAAGTCTGCTGCTCTCGTCGTGCTGATAGGATTATCCACTGCTGCTAGCAGTGGTGATTGGATACATAAGCTCACTACCAAGTTAAGTGGGTCAGGTAGGCAGTGTTACCGTGTGAACTGTAGGGCACTGTAGGCCGTGGATCGAACCCGTTCAATCATCACAGCTCTTAGGGAAATAGTCCGGTTAGGAGTGTACTATTCATTAGGTAAATACTGGCGAGTAACGGTGAAAAATGTATACGCAAGTGAATTTAGCAAGGTCCACGTAGCACCTAGTTAATGTGGTGCAATGGCGAGGGTAGGAGTGGAGTAAAAGTGAGCTGAGCTTGTGGCAGCTGTGCTGGATTCAAATATTAACTACGTGAATTCACTACTGCCTCTTACCATTGGGACTGAGCTATTTACAGTTAAAATACGTAGCAGTAAGCGCAAAGGCGTGACAGCTACAAGTCCGTATTGGTTTTATACATACGGAATTGGGAAGTGGGTCATTCCGTCAGTGGAGGGGGTTAAAACAACCGAGTCAGTGGAGAACATACCCCATTTACTGATGGAAAGATTCAGCGGTTCGGTCGCATGTGGCGACCGTGACAGGACCTACCAAGTTTGTAGAATAATGGCTGCAATAAAAGTGTTTTATATAAACTTGTAGTTTCAAGAAAATTTTAAATTTAAAATTCTGTTGTAGACAAATATACCACAATTGGTAAGTTCAAGACGACAACCTGCAAAGCAGCAAAAGAAAGTCCAATAGTAGGAGTTAAACAAGTAATACTTGGTTTAATAAACATTTCTATTAGGCACGAAATACAGCAGCATAAGATGGAGTCGAATAGTAACAAGCAAGACGAAAACATTACAAGGTCAGACCCAGAATTAGGGACCATAGATACTGTTGTAGGGTTGGAAAATCTTATAGATGAATCCACACCCATAAGACAGGAGGAACGGGAAGTGAAACCAAAGGTAGTGAAAAGTGAACCCAATGTATCTGTGGATGCAAGTCACAAGGGAGAGGATATGGAATTAACAAGTTTGTTAAATAGGATGATGGCGCAAATTCAAGAAGGGAATGCTAGTTTGAAAGCAGAAATGGCTAGTCATATATCCCAATTGGATGAAAACCTATCTGGTAAAATAAAAGCCAATTTAGATATTTTGAATACGCAAAGCCAACGTATCACAGAGGTAAACAAATCAGTAAATAGCATTAGGGCTGAAATAACAAATGTTCAGAGAAAAGTCACAGAAATAGAGAAAAGATTTGATACCGAAATTCAGAGAATAGAGAAATCAGTGGAACCTTTGGTTAGTGAAAAATTAGAACCGATAATTGAAAGTAAATTACAGGTGATAGTACCAGTTCTAAAGAAAGAGATTGTTAAAGAAACGGCAGCTGATATTGAAACACTGCGCAATACCATGTTGAGTTTTGATGCATGTGTGCAGGAGCAGGAAAATACACTGTGTAATGAGATAAAATTCTTAAGTCAGCAAGTTCAGAATCAGACGTTTCTTAACTGTAGTGGTATCCCATTGGTAATGCAAAAATCGGAAATACTGAGTAGGGAGGAAAAATACGATCCTCAAAAGAAACAAGGTGGATGGCATCCAATGGATTTTATAAAAAATTGTGAACGTGTCTTGCCAACAGACATGTCGCATAAAGAAAAAATTAATTTAGTAATAGACACTTTAGCAGGTCATGCTAAACGTTGGGGATTGAATTTGGATATCGACAATTTGAAGTTTACAGACTTCAAAGAAAAGTTCCTTGAGGAATTCTGGAGCACACAACAGAGAGATAGGTTGTGGAGAGAATTCGTTGTCGCCAGAATGCCAGAACATGGGCGTGGGCTCATGAAAGAATACTGTGAAGGATGGTTCAAGCGTTTGGAGTATCTTAAAGATCGTAGATCAAAATCGGAGATGGTGTGGGAGTTGTGGAAAAAGCTACCTGACGATTCAAAGCGTTATGTAGGAGGCACTCATCGAACATTCGATGAATTTTTAGAAAAAATCGAGAATGAAGATAGGTGGCGTGAAACTAGAGAGTTTCGAGGTTTCAGAAATCAGAATGGAATAGTAAAAGGTGGTAGGAATGAACCGCAAATTAACATGATGAGAGGAAGAGGTCAAGAAGGTAACTCTCAGCGAGGGAGAGGACACTATCAAGGAAACAGGATGCATTATCAAAATCAGGAAAACTAAATACCGCGCAGGTCAAGGGCCTAACGCGCGCGGAAAGAAAGAAATGGCCCAAATATAGGGAAGATCGGAGTAGGCAGTACTATAGTAGGATAGTGCGTCGTTCGCCTGAAGAGCAGTTACATAAACGAAACTTTGCGAAGTATAATGCAGGGATACAAACAGAGGAGAGAGAGCAGGGAGGAATTATTAAGGGAAATGAAGTAGGAGAAGAATATCGGTCGGATGTGAAGGCTCACGTGAATGAAATAAGTACAATTCGCGGTCAGAGTGACGAATTGATGAAGGAAGAGTCAGAGGAGGCGTTGTTTGTCGGTAGGGATGGCAACTGTGCAGAGAGGCAGGGGCAAGGGAGGAGTGATGTGACTTATGGTAAAAGGTTCGTACGAATAGTCGACGAATCGCATCGAGAAGTAATTAAAGAGGAAAGTGTGGATAAGAAAAAGGGGCATAGTGCAGAGACGCATGCCGATTCAGAAATTGCCTCGTATGCAGAATATATACATCAGCTCAAAAGCCAGCCATCACAATTAGAAAGATCTTCCACTCAAGTGATTAATTTGGACCCGAATATGACAGTGTTAGAGAGCCATACCGATTATGATGTGTACCTAGTGACAGCAAGAGTACATGACTGTGATGAAGATTCTTTTAAAGAAATTAGAGAAAGTGTATCTAACCAAGAGAAAGAGTGTTGTGATCCCTGTAGTACTGAAGCAAATGAGTTGAGTGAGACTGGAATTCCATTAGTAGGGGAAAATAATGAAAGTAAGAGTGGCGAATGCACTATCCAACAAAGGGAAAGTAGAGAAATGGATTATAATTTGCGAGAATTATTTGAACCCGAAGAAGGTCATATTTCTAAGGAGGAGGAATTATCGTCAGAATCATCAGAAAGCATCCAGGGAGAAAAAGAAATAGAGGAAGTTTCCGATTCCGCAACCGAGAGTTCAGGCATGACAGATTCGAATGAGAACGTGATGGCATTAAAGAGCCTAGACGAAGGACTATTGGAAAAAGTGGTGAAATAATTTAGGATGAAAAGGAGAAAGAAACCTCCAGATGGAATGGTCAGTATAAAAACCGGAAAAATAATATGGCAAGACTTGGCGGTGGAAAAGGATTTATTATGGGAAGATAAAGAAAGTATGAAAGAGGACAATAGGATGCAAACAATCCTACCTATTAATGTATGTGGGTACGATTTATATGTATTGTTGGATACGGGTGCTCAAATAAGTGCTATTTCCCACGCATTTTTTGAGATGATCAAAGAGCAATGAGGAGTAGTCATGATGCCAGTAACAGGTGTTAAAGTGATAGGGGCGACAGGGAAATGCAGTAAACCTGTGAAACATCAACTGATGATGGAATTTAAGATAAAAAACAAGCTATTTTCTAATGCATTTTTAGTAGTTCCAGAGCTCAGTGCCGAGATCATTTTAGGCATTGACTGGTTAATAAAACAAAAAGTAATTATAGATTGTGACAAAGGGATAATAGTTTGTAAAGTTGATAGTGCGGTATTAGAAATACCATTTGAATCATATAGAGTAATGGAAGAGAACCAGCTGAGATGGGTAGAATTTAGAGATGATCATGATTCAGGAATAGGTCCAAAATTCGATTGGTTTCTGGTGAGGCAGATAGTTGAAGATGGAAATAAGGAGACACTCCTTCGAAATGTAGTGGATAAAACGGAAGGACTATCTGATGCCCAAAGGGAGGATCTATGGCAAATTCTGAAAGAAAATCAGGAGGTATTTTCGGACAAACCGGGACGAGTGATAAATTATGAGTACTGCATGGAGGTAGAGGAGCATGAACCTTTCTTTAAACCACCATATAATGTACCCTTGTCTAAGAAAGAAGCAGTTCAAAAAGAAATAGATAAAATGGTTTCATGTGGGGTCATTGAACGGAGTTCTAGCCCATATAATAACCCATTGGTGATAGTAGGTAAGAAGGATGGAAGTGTACGAATAGTGATAGATGCTCGTACTCTGAATAAAGTAGTGAAGAGGGAGTTGGATCGTCCAGATAACATAGATAATTTATTGCAGAAGTTTAATGGTGTAAAGTACATGACTAGTTTAGACCTAACGGCAGGATACTGGCAAATCCCATTAAGTGAGGAGTCTAGGAAGTACACGGCATTTTTATTCAATGGCAAATGCTACCATTACACAGTGGTACCATTTGGCCTAAATACTTCCGTTTCAGTGTTCATTCGGGCTTTAGACAAAATTTTAGGGAGTGAACTTAGTTCGCTAATCACGGTTTATGTAGATGATTTGTTAATTGCTACAAGGACATGGGAAGAGCACATGGAGTTATGCGACAGGGTGTTCAAAGCTTTAATTAAAGGAGGAATGACCCTGAACCTGAAAAAATGCGAGTTTGTGAAGAAAGAAATAAAGTTTTTAGGTCACATAGTAACACCAGAGGGAATTGAAAAGGATCCCAACAAAGTCAAAGCAATAAGAAATTGTCCGGCTCCCAAGAATAAAAAACAACTAAAGTCGTTTATAGGACTTTGTTCCTTTTATCGTAAGTATGTGGATGATCAGGTGTTCAATAGCTCACATCTGAACAACCTACTTAAGAAGAACAGTGTGTATATATGGACTGAGGAATGTGAAACAGCATTCAACCGGCTAAAAGACAATTTGGCTAAAAACATAAAGTTATGGCACCCTGACCTGTGTGAACCATTCCACATGGCAACAGATAGTTCAGATTATGGATTGGGAGTATCCATATTTCAGGAGGTAATGATAGATGGGGAAAAAACTCATAGACAAATAGCATTTGCGAGTAGAACCATGTCTAAGTACGAAAGAAACTATACAGTTTCAGAGAAGGAGGCTTTAGCTATAGTATGGGGTTTTAGGAAATTTCAACTTTTCTTATGGGGACATAAGACTGTGGTCCATACAGACCACAAAGCTTTAATATTTTTTAAGGACTGCAGATTGTTACATAACAGGTTGACCTGATGGGCGCTGTTTTTACAACAATTTGATATAGAGATCAAGTATGTTAAAGGGAAAGAACATGCAGTACTGGATGCTTTGTCGAGATTACCGGAAGGAGGTGAGACACTAGAAAGTGTAAAGAATAAGGAAGATGTTTTTGAGGTGAATTACTTCAAAAAAGGGGAAGGAAGAGAAAAAATTAGGGAAATATGTCGGAATATGCGAAGATATCAAAGTGATGATGATGCACTCAAGTCGGTAAAGGTCAAGTTTGACAATCCAGACGCAACTAACATAAGGGCTTCATATAAAATACATAAAGGTGTACTGTATCTTCAAAGATTAAATAATCCAGGGAAGTGGAGAGTATGTTGGCCGGAACAACACACTGAAGTGCTGATAGATTATGTTCACTTGGCATATGGCCATTGTGGTGCACGGAAGTGTACCGATAAGTTAGATGAATGCATTACCTTTAACAACATGGCACGAAGGGTAGCACAGAGGTTAAGATCTTGTGATCTATGCCAAAAGGCGAAAGTAACAAATGCAACTAATCAAGGGCCCATGCAATCAATAAAACCTGATGAAGTATTAGAAATAGTAGCAGTAGATATCTTTGGACCATTACCGAAAACCATGGGGGGTTTTGTGTACATATTTGTAGCAGTTGAACTTTTCTCAACGTATATAAAGCTTTATCCCTTGAGAAAAGCTACTGCCAGAGCTGCGTATGATAAAATGGTGTGTGATTATTTTGTGAAAGTAGGGAAGCCAAAGAGAATACTATCAGATAATGGTGTTCAGTTTTGCTCAAAAATGTGGAAGGATGGGATAACTGAGAAACAGGTAGAAGTGGTACATATCTCAGCTTATCACCCATCAAGCAATCCAGCAGAAAGATATATGCGTGAGATAGGTCGGTTATTTAGGACATACTGCCATAGTAACCACAAGAAGTGGGGCATGTATGTGAGTGAATTCGAAGAAATCATGAATTCATTAACAAACGAGAGCACTGGATTTAATCCAGAAGAAATCCTGAAAAAGACAAGAAGTAAAAGTCTAGTAGAAGACCTACTAGAATTTCCAAATAGAGTTGAATTAGATTATGATAGTAAAAAGAACTTAGTAAAAGACAAGATGAGAAAACAAGCAGATGCGAGAATTCGTCGACACGACGAAAAAGTAAGGAATCCCAAATTCAAAATAGGTGATCTCGTTCTTGTAAAAACACATGAAAAGTCAATTGAAATTAATAACGAGATCAGCAAATTTAAATATATATAATGGACCATTTAAAATAGTGTCCATACCCAATGTGAATGCTTATTATTTAGAGTACCCATTAACAGGCAAACGCCTGGGAGTAAGAAACATAGTGGATCTCAAAAGGTATGAACCACGAATTCTACCAGATTGAAAATAAATATATAAATAAATATTAAAGTAAACCAATATGTAAATAGTTGTGTTTCTTTTGTTCTATGTGAAAGGTAAATGCTCACTAACATATATTGCAGTATTCTAATGAAACTTCTAGTTTAAGTAGAGACTAAACGGACTGGGAAAGACTGAGCTTCTAAGAAAGCCTTAATAGATGTGTAAATAAGTGTTGTGGAAGAGGTAGAAAAGTGAGGAGGTAAAGTGAAAAGGATGGGCTACAAAGTAATAGGCGCATAACGTGTGTTTTACTTGCCTGAAATAAAAGAAGTGTGTTTAAAACTTTGAAAATAAATGATGTTTAAAGTGGACTCTGTTTAGAAGTAAGAAACTTGGAAAGAATATATGTAAATCGTTTATGTAATGTTTAGCAGGAAAGAGAGAAAGAATTGGTGTTTCATTTTAAATATGTAATATAAGTATCGAGGTGTATCAGTAAGAAAGGGAAAACCGTTGGTAAAAAGCTTATCGAACATTTCAGATTCATTATAGGAGAGACTTCTTATTGAATTATCACTGTAAGATACTTCAATAAGAAGTGGGGCATGTGTAACGGAACTGAAATGATGGTGGGCTGACAGTAATTTGGAGCTCGTGCGTCTGAAACGGGCGCGCTTTTGTGAGACTGCCAGGGAGTGCACCCTGATGCCATCTATTGGCGAAACTGGGAATAGCGCTGCCTGTCAGACAATGCACTAAGCTCTCAGAGTCAAATGTATTCTTTTTCTTGGTAATTATAAGTTATTACTGTATAATTTAATGTTGTAAAACGCTAGTAGTAAATTATTATGACTGGTATGGACTCCAGGGTAGTAAATATAAATATTCTTAAATACTAAATGATTTCGGTAAAAAGATGGTAGGGGAACGCCCCCACTCTTGGTGATACGAGCGTAGCTAGGGGTAGCTGGAGACACAGGGACTGAACAATGGAATGGCCTGGGGAGTGTTGACGTGATCGGACGTGCGTAACTGTGCTCACGCAAAAGTGATTGTGCAACAGCGAAGAGGCGAATATCGTCGCCGTTTGTGGAGTAGAACGCGACGAATGGTTGTCGAAGCCGCCTCTATGCCACTGGGGCTGATTGTAAGAGTTCCTGCGCCCAGAATTTATGGCGGACGTGCAGTAGCTTATACGAGTGCTACAGCTCGTAGTTCCAGCCGCCATTAAGGGCATGAGGCGTGAAGAGCAGCGTTAGCCACATGCATCTCACCACCAGCGCCGACACGTCTACCCAAGGCAAGACTGCTTGCAATTGTTAAGTCGAACTTTGTATACATGTAAAAGGAGAATACCAGTTTTCTTTTATGCAAGTGCAGAGGACAGAATATAGTAATGAGTAAAATTACGACGCATGTTGTTCATTGTAAAGTGTAGTAACCTCAAACATAGTATAGTGAAATCAGACTGAGGCCACCATCGCCTCTTTCATTTACAATTCTTTTGGTTGTAGAATACTTTAGCGTATAAGAATGTTGAAAAGAGCAATGGTCACACCAGAATGAGTCGCCTATTTACAGTTACTTAAATTTTTCTGAGCAACCTTTCAAGTAAAGTCACTTAACTGATTCTGTATCAATGGTCCAAAGAGTAATATCCAAAATCATTAAATAAGTTGAAGGATAGAATTTTGTTAAGCGAAGTTGCATAACCTGTCTTGGTAGTAATTACCAAGCCACCTCACAGAAATTGAGAGAGTATTTGCTTTGTAGAATCATCTAGAATGATCAGAAATAGTAATATTCAGAATTAAGTTTAAATTCAACTCAAGCCATTTCACTTTGAAACGAGCCCAAAAATTGATTTATTCTTTTGCTCCTTCAGAGCTGGCGACCGTAGTTATAAGTATTTTCAGGAGGATTCGACGGTAAGTCTGCTGCTCTCGTCGTGCTGATAGGATTATCCACTGCTGCTAGCAGTGGTGATTGGATACATAAGCTCACTACCAAGTTAAGTGGGTCAGGTAGGCAGTGTTACCTTGTGAACTGTAGGGCACTGTAGGCCGTGGATCGAACCCATTCAATCATCACAGCTCTTAGGGAAATAGTCCGGTTAGGAGTGTACTATTCATTAGGTAAATACTGGCGAGTAACGGTGAAAAATGTATACGCAAGTGAATTTAGCAAGGTCCACGTAGCACCTAGTTAATGTGGTGCAATGGCGAGGGTAGGAGTGGAGTAAAAGTGAGCTGAGCTTGTGGCAGCTGTGTTGGATTCAGATATTAACTACGTGAATTCACTACTGCCTCTTACCATTGGGACTGAGCTATTTACAGTTAAAATACGTAGCAGTAAGCGCAAAGGCGTGACAGCTACAAGTCCGTATTGGTTTTATACATACGGAATTGGGAAGTGGGTCATTCCGTCAGTGGAGGGGGTTAAAACAACCGAGTCAGTGGAGAACATACCCCATTTACTGATGGAAAGATTCATCGGTTCGGTCGCACTCTCCGTTCTCCATCGCAGACTTTATCTCTCCAGCCTGATAACAGCCCTCTGGTAGGTAGTATCTGTCAGTGTCTTAGGAGACTTTGCAGGGGACGCACTAGAATCGGTTGTCTCTTCATCACCCATTATAGGTCTGACAAGCAAAAAATGTCGAGAGTCACGTCTCTTGATCCTGGCCAGCTTCTCTCGCATGGGGTTGGGGGGAGGGGGTGTGGGCTAATGTCATCTCGCCGGCCAATCTCGCACCAAGGTGAAGGGCACCACAGAGCTGCAGAGTACAGTGGTCCATTGCCAACACGCTTGTCCCCTTCAACAGATCAGTCACCGACAGTTTCTCCTAGCACTCACCAGCAAGTACATCGCACCTACCGCCCTTCACCTCCTAAGGGTGCGATTTTCCTCGTTTCAGCCATGAACCCCACTCCCACTCTGGTGTGGGGCTGGTCACCCAGTCGTTCAGCGATCTGGATCCAGCTTATCTGACCCATAGGATGTCACCACCCACCGGTTTTGGCAGCACACGCCCCAGATGTCCAGGGGCGTAGTGAAACTTCCTTGCTGACTCGTGGCAAGCTCCCACGCCGGTAAACAGGGTCGCCCGCAAGCGGAGCACAGGTGCTGTGCGCCCTGCGTGAAAAGAGAGGAGGAGCAGTGGCTACATGCATGTCACAACTCTTTTGTCCTCGCGTCATTCACAGTTCTTTGAGTGACTGACGCCCAAACAACAGAGTTCTGACATACATCGAGACTAGAAAATAGAGCATTGATAATGTGTTTCTTTGCTTCTGCAACAGTATGTGGTGCGTTATACAACGCTCTATGACTTTTTTCCTTCTTGACCATTTTCCTCCTTCATAAATTGGTCCAAATATCTTTTGTAGGATTTTATTTTCAAAATCCTTTTTCTTTCTCTCTGTATACTTATCTGTTCTTTATGTTTCTGACTCATATAGTAATACTCGCCTCATTATGGTTTTATATACTCTTATTTTGGTTCCTCCTGATAAGATTTTGGATGAAACTAGTTTTATGAATGGATACGCTGCACTGGATGTCGCTTTATCCTGGTTTATATTTCTTGTTTCTCGTCATTTCTGTTATCCACTTCGACCGCCAGATATTTAAACTCTTCCACTTCTTCGAACACATGGCCATGAATCTGTATGGTTTCCCACCTTTCTGTCTTATAATTTATTTCTACTGTCATGAATTTTGTTTCCTATCATTTACCTCTAATCTAATTTCCTTAGCTTTTCAAATAACTTTCTTGCCAATATTTTTGCGTTATCTAAATTTTCAGCATTTAATGCCACATCACCTGGAAAGGCCAGTAAATTCGTTTTAATTCCAATGCTAATCCCTCCTCTGCTTCACTCATTCTATCCAGTACCTCCTCTATACAACACTGAACAATAGTGGTGATACTCCATCCCCTTGCCTGACTCTTTATCCATGCCACCATCCATTTTGAGTCTTCCAGTATAACTTTTACAAGGCTTGTAATCTTCTTTCATATTCCAAACTTCTGCATTTCCTCTCACAACTTTCCTCTGTTTATGCTGTCGTACACTTTCTTAAAATGAACAATCAATATTGCTAGTGTTTTGTTGTATTTCGAATACATGATATAGCTTCTTTCAACTTAAATAACTGCAGAGTGGCCGATCAATTCTTCATAAATTCCGCTTCCTTCTCATCTGCTATCGTATATCTCGAGATATAAAAGGCAATATCTTGATCGATTGACTGACTCATCATCCGCCATAATAAATCCAGTGACAATTCAAAGCAAGACCATTCACAAAAGGTACTGCCGGGTCATTTTCATTCAATGTCTGTGAATTCGTCTAAAATCATGATAACTGATGTGGTATGTCGTGCTAAAGGAAACACTCATAGTACGTCGAACTTTCTCACAGTGCAGAGAGTAACTAAGTGAATCCACGAATGTGCTGCTTTTACAAAGTGCCCGTTTTCTGTTGTAATAATGTGAAAGGAAATAAAGCTAAGACATTGATCTAAAACTACGTGTGGTAGACTCTCAAATTTCATCATAAAGAATAACAAACATTTCTTACGAAATTCGAAATTACGTTTTATACAGATTTGTCGGTAGTGACATCTCAATTCGAATAATCATAATCAAAATTCATTTTATACTCTGAGAGGAAAGAAATATTAAAATATATTAATTATAACAGTAAAATATAATGTGAAAATATCAATAGGTAAACATTGTTATCAGTCTTCTTACTTTTTATATGAGTAGAATGGGACTTTTCATGTTGTGCGAGAATACAATCGTAATTTCTGCAGAATGTAATATTTTGTACACTTGAGTAAATGTGCGTAAATGTGCTTAAGAATATGGGGTAAAGGGAAGGTAAAGAAAGAAATATGCACCATATTTTGCTGCCATAGAAAACAAGAAGGGATTACATTTGTCTGTCACCTGTCAGTCACACAACAGAAAGCAAATAAAAATTAGATCACAGAACCTTAACCTATGCACTTGCAAAATAATTATAATTACTCCAAATGCAAAATCTAAGTGGTATCAAGAGGAGTACTTGATATCTACGAACTAGGAAAGTAAACATATAGAATGGAAATAATGATCTCTTTGCAATAAAATCGGTTAACTATAGCTGATAAAGAATGAGAAAAGGTATTATCCTGTGAAGGAGGCAAAGTCACATATTCATCAAGGCAAGTACATTCCAATAAGCGCCATCAAACCTCCACGTTGCTGTTCACAAAGAAAAAATTCATGTTGTTGAAGAAAAGTGTTTATCTTCCTGTAAATACACAGGTTTGCATTATCGTTTGATAGCACCTTATAGCAAACTATTAGAAATAGTACTCAGCAGAGAAATACACCAAAATACTATCAACAAAGCCTGCAGCACGGGTAAAATCATTATGTAGTCCCTAACATAAATATTTCGTACTTGATGGCATAAATCATAGTTGTCTGCATAACAATCATAACATGTTTGCTGTCCTCAGTTCTTAATATCTCATTATATCCTCATTATAAAAATCCACACATCATAGCTTAATATACAACATCTATAATAAATTGTCTTCACTTCACATACGACACCTATAGTAAAATTCCTACGGCAAGAAGGCAACCCTGGTTCTAGCTCAGTGTTTAGAGTATCTCAGTGCAAGACGCTAAAATTACATATCTCCTCAGATTATTAACGGTATATATTATATCTGTGAAAATATATATGTTACCGGTTTTATCATTCCTATCTGGAACCCATTATTGCATACTTCTGTGCTTTGCCAGTAAGAGAAAATACATTATGACACCTAAAAATCGATGTTTTTGTTTCTCACGTTCCTTTTTCCTTGTGTGATATCTGTGTCTTTAACGAAAAAATCATTGCTATCTTCTTTAACGTAACCTCTGCTTGTAAAATTTTGGACATTAAAGATCTAGGTTAGTTATCTCAGGACATGACATTGCATGTGCTCTGTAACAATTATTGTATGTATTACAAAAAAAGTTATGAGAAGGTGAAAATAAACATACAAAATGGCTTATACTTATGGTACTCCCTGAGGCAAAAACGAATGTTATAGTTTTGTACACATTTATGTGAATGAAGAAAAAGCATAACTCATACCTACTAACTATGTACAAACTGTTAATGTCAAAAAAAAAAATTAAATACATGTTGTCACAAAGTGTCTGTTATATATCAGAGCGTTGTTGTCATCATTAGGAGAAAGAAAGTCAAATAATTATACAATGAACTGTTTTATATTGGTGATGTCATGAAGACCTCTCGAAGCTTTTGTTCTGAGTGTATCAAGATGTACTACGTTGGGAGGTGGAATTCGCCGAATTAGAAAAGGTCAGTTACAGACGAATACAAATTTCTGACACATGTTCTTTTTGTTTACAAGAGAATGGTTGTACTCGAACTAAAACTTTTTGTCCACCTCGAAATTTTCTAGTGTAATGTACCTTCTTTTGTAGCATTAACCTCATCTCAGCTACCTTTTCTATATTAGTAACTACAATGTCTAGCAGTTTGTGATGACGTAAACACAGTAACATGGGAAAAGAAACAAGTTCTTTTATTTTGTATGGAGGACTTTTACTCTTCAAAACTAAATATGGTGAGAGGAAGGTTGAATCATTAGGAACTGAAGTAATGGTCTCTTGAAAAATTTATATATGTCTGCCCCATTTATTGTTGCTGGCAATAAAGTCTACATAGTTTTTCTATATCTCATTACTCTTTTACAAGGGTTGGAGGGAGCTTAGTACCTGGAAATAAAAATGTGTTTAATCTTTCTGTTGTGCTACGTAAGTGATGAAGTTGCAGAACGAAATTGTGGTCCACTGTCTGATATAACCTTTTCTACATGTCCTATGCGTGATAAAAATTCTTAGTGAATGCAGCTGAAATAGGTTTAGTTTAGCTGTGCCAAGTGGCGCAAAGTAAACGAATTTACATGTTAGCTCAGCTTCAACAAGTACGTACGAAAAGTCTTTTTTGCTCTTTGGAATAGGTCCGTAGATGTCGACCTCCGATAAATGGCGTAGTTTAAGGAGAATAATTGGGAAAAGTGGAGTCTAACGTGACGTAGTGGAAGATTTCGCTCACGTTCATGAAATAGGATATTTGCGAAGAATGGGGAAATGCTTTCTTCGTCCGTAATGAGCATAGTTCAGGTGTATGTACCGTATCAATTTGTTGACAGTATCATCGGGAATACAGAGAAGCGAAGTATTACTGTCAGTTTTTAAAAACTTGAAAAGAACGTAATTTCGTGCCAAGTATTGGTGTTTCATGGTAGCATTTGGTTTGTTGTACCATAATTGTTTGATATCCTTCCACAATGGATCCTTCGTTTATTCTTTGGCAATATTGTTTAACGCAGAAGACACAACATTTTCATTCGTAACTTGCAGAATGTAAAGAAGACTGAAGTGTGAGTGACAAAATTTTGAGGGAGCAGTCGTTTGAGAAGCAATAACAGATATTGATAAAGCTTCAGCGAGTAAATTTTGTGTGCCTGAAATATGAGGGAATCTGAAATTGAGTTCCTGTATATAAAGTTTCTGTCTTCCAAGACGATCATGTCAAAATTTAATGGACATGACGAACTGATTTGGATGGTCGTCTGTATACACTTTCCTATGCTTGCCATATAACAAATAACAAAATTTTGTAAAAGCCGAGACGAGTGATAATGTTCCAAATTCAGTAATACAATAATGTCTTTCAGCAAGCGGAAGTACACGACTGTCCAAGGAAATACTTTTCGTGCCAATCACTCTCTTTTCTTCTATTTCCTGGAACAGGTGAACGCCAAGGGCCGTTTTGGAACTCTCTGCTGCAATACAAAAATCTTTGGAAAGATGTGGGCGTGATAATAGAGGGTCATTTAATAAAGTATGTTCCACATTCCAAAATTCAGTTAGTGCCTGATCATCCCAGGACCAGTTTATGTTTTTACTACTTACCTGACAAAAGTATTTTTATATCCAAAGCTGTATAATGAATGAAACGCCTAAAACAGTTAATGGGACCGAGAAACTTCGTAGTTGTTTTTTTAGTTGTGGGAACAGTGATGTCCCGAATGTCTTTAGGTTCATCTGGGACAGGTTCAACTCCGTCAACAGAGATGATGCGGCCTAGAAATTAATAGAGTATTTTCCAAACTCTAATTAACATAGACTGACTGTAAAACCACGACGTGAGAATTCATCCAGTAGTGCATTCAAAGTACTGTTCTGTTCATGACAAGTTGGTTCCGCAATAAGTGTCATGCAGATATGCTGTGATCCTTTCTTTTAAATCGGATTGAAGAACGGTATTCATGCCATGGACGAAAGCTACTGATGATATGGGAAGGCCAAAAGATATTTTGCAGAACTGATAACAAGTACGGAAGCACAAAAACGTAGCGCATCTACGACAATCGGGGTGAAGTTCCATTTGCTGCAATCCGGATTTAAACTCTAACGTCGAAAATAGTATTACTCAATGAAAATTTTCGTAGGAATTTATCAAGTGTCTGTGGTCTATCTGTTACTGTAACTATAATGTCATTAATCTGCCGTGAATATAACACAAGCCTCAACGATTCGTCCTCTTTCGGAGCCGTCTAATGGGCCGAGATAGGGACTTGCCGCCGGTTCAATGATGCCTTGTGCGAGCATGGATTCTAGTTCTTGTGTTACTTTGTCTCTACGAATAAAAGGTACGGCGTAATGCTTTGAAACAAGTCTGTGAGGTTTTACTTGGAATTCATACACACATCCTCCCATAGTGCCAGGTACATTGTCAAAAATATGTTCTTGTAACTGCTGTCTATCTTCGTCTGTTGCTGCTTCATAATTGTGTGCCTTGGCTTGGATTGACGAAATTAGATTCTTCAGCTGCACTCTCGGTAGCAAAAGACCTGTCAGTGAAAACTGATGTAGACCGTTGTGTATTCTTTGTATGTGAAAAAACTCTATGTATTTCCTGTTCCTTTATTGAAAAGCTCTGCTGAAACTGTAATGCAGTATACTCGTTATTGTAGCGTGATAGAATATAAGTGTGTTTAAAGTCCAAAATCGCTTTACATTCTGTCAAGGAATCCATACCTGCAATAATTTCAGTTGTTAAATGTGGCCGTGACTAGTAAATTTTAAGTGTGTTTTTAAATTTACGTCTACTCCTTTTCCAGAAACTGCCCCTCTGTCTTTACCCTTTTGAAATGGGAATGTAGGGCAAGAATCATTTGCACTGAATTTATTAAATACTGCCTCACAAATCACTGTCGGTGGAGATTCAAAGTCAACTACCAGAGACAAATTATGTCAATCAATTTGTATGTTGACAATCGGATGGTACACATTCTTTTGTGGCTTTACTTTTTTTCGCAGTGAAATATTTGATATGTCTTCCAGCGTCATAATACGTCCTGTTACTGCGTTCGTATTATCTGTAGATGATGTTTTGCTGTGGACGTCTACAGTATGCAAGGCTTCTGGTCATTGCCTGTCAGCAGGATGGAAGCGACTATCTGGTTTATTTAATATGCAGTGTTGTAACTATCATTTGGATTATTGTCATTGCAGTTACTGTGTCTGTAATTCTGGTTGTCGTTCTGTTGTCTGTTGTCGTACCTTCTGTTGCATTTTACATGACGATTTGAACGTAAGCCATTATTTCGTTAAACGTGATAGTTTCCCTGATAACTGTTATTGTCATTCTGCTGTGATTCGTAATTTTGCTGAGAAGAATTTTGACTGATATTATCTTGTTTGTGAGTCTGTTGCTCGTTGTCAGCAAAATTTTGGTTTTGGTACTGACTATTGAAGCAACCTCTTAAAATTGTTTCGCCTGTTGCAACTATTCTGATACCTCTGGCTATTGGCGTATCGTCTGTTGTGTCTGTTATTAAATGATTTGTTGTAATCTTGATTCCTATTGCCCGTGTAATCTCTGTTGTTTTGAGTGAAATTATTGTTAACGAAAGAATAGTCAAATTGCTGAGTTTCAAATAATTGAAGTTATTTGCTTAACGTATTAACACCTACTATTTGTTGACATGTGGATAAAGAAACAGGTACTGAACGAGGAATATTTGAGACGCATAGTTGAAGGAGAGCTGACTGACAGTATGGCTCTGTTAAATGCTGATTTTGTTACATTATGTGCTCAAAAACTGCCTAACTGTCGTGAATTGCGAATTCTCAAAACCGGGTATACCGACTGACTCATCTTTGACGCCTCGCTGGGTGGTTTCGCTAAAATTGCATTCTGCTAAAACTACATTCTGGAATTCAACAGAATACCATTTCTTGTCTATTGGGCGCATTCCCACGGCAGGTTCGCCTTCAACAGAACCTCAAATGAGCTCTAAATTTTGAGTTACTGAACAAGCTCGAGGTGAAGAAAAAGAGAATTGTTGGATCCTGTAGAGTGGATGCAAGTTCGTTTTGCCGTTATTAAAAACTATGAATCTTCATATGTAAAGATAATGTTTATAGTCGAATTCGTCGTGTCCATTGTTATACTTTACGATTGTCGCTGTTCTGTTTCAAAGACACTGATTCTTCTAATTCTAGTTATGTTTGGTACGTATGTAAATCCATATGACTCTCCATGAAAAGTATTTGGAGAATCGCAAGGGTTTTGTTCACATGACGTACTCTGTTAATCTCCTGCCACATTGATGCTGTTCATTGCTTGCTGATCGTGTTGAAAACGCTGTAATGAAAGAAATTCTTCTGTTTGCGTAACATGCGTGGAAAGCTGTCTGCAGAATTTGAGTCTGTGTTAAGCTGTAATTGTTCGACTTCCTCAGCAATGTCTTCTACTTGTGCTGTCAGACATTGCAATTGTGTCGTGGTGTCAATTCCGATTCCAAGTGACTGATCTTTTCGGAATGCCTGAGTGTTTTACGTTGTAGCCTTGCGAATGCAACACTGGGAACTACTTAATTTATTTTCTGTTGTCAGTCTCTTTAAATCAACAAGGAGCTGCTTGTGGGTTAATAATCTGCTTAATAAAGCTGTTCACGAAATTGTCCCTGGGTGCTGATAATTTTCGAAGCAAAACCATCCTGAAACGAAAATACCTTACCTCGTAATGTAATTGCGTGGAAACGGGGTACTTACTGCTCTCTTTGCGTCAGCTGCAAGTTTCCGACTGCAGTTGCTGGGGACTTAGTGCAATGCTCCAGACAAATAAACCATTTAATACACATCGTTGAGTGAGACACTTCTTAAATAAAAATATCTTGGATGGAGGATGTGGACAATGCTATTAGGTGGAATGTTTCTTTAAGAAAGTGTTTTAAAATTATCTGTTATATTACTACTTGTATGAAATTTGTGTTACACCACTCATTAACACTGACAAAGGGCAACATTGATTTCAAACACTTACTCCCACAAATGTTAGACAAATAATTAATAAGTACAAGAAATAACATGTAGTCAAAATTCCTGAACCTTTAATGAAAACTCTATACTTCCTTTATGTAGATGTTTCATTCAAAAATGGTCCCAAACTACACACGATTGCGATGCAGCTAAATAAAAAATATTACCTTCATTACTCTTCATATACTGCTCTAATATCATGTCATTCTAAATCACAAATCGAATCATTCTCCTTTGTTTCACAATATTCAGATATCGTTTTACTTACACACATATGCACTTAACTTGGCGTCTTCATTGCCACAAATCCTCCGCTGGGCGTCTGTCTCACTACTCCGCTGCTGATAGAACGCCTACACTTCGCGCTACCAAGCAGTGCAGACAAAACAAGCACAGCTTCCAGAGACAGAGCTACTCTGACCGCGCGCGAATAATCAAAAAATTCTAAACTGTCGGCTAGTGTTTGTGACATCCAGAGTAAGTAGAAATTCCATAAATTCAAATAAAAAACTCCCAGTAGACATGTCGTCAGCCCAAACCACTAAGAATAGAGCTTTGAAATTTGGAAGTGTGGATCTTATACTGCAGGCGTCGTTTAAGTAGGGATTTTCCGACATACCAACCACAAGGGGGTGAAGCAGGGGATGAAGGATTTTTTTCAAAAAATATCGCTACCTATGCAATTTTGAAGCTACACCTACGAATACTGATATTCGGTTTCGCAGGTACAAATAAAGAAGTACGTGTTTCAGAATTTTTGGAAATTTAATCCTATGGGTATCGAAGAGTGGTCGAAAACTTTTTTTTGGAAGCATATCATTATGAAAGAACTACAGAAGTATTTTTGAAGCTAGATCCATGAGCTTTGGTACCTGACTTGTCAGTTAGAAATAAAAACTACATATTTCAGAGTTTCTGGAAACTGAACACCTAGGGGGATGAAACTGAGGTTGAGATTTTTTATGAAAATATTTTATTACGAAAGTATTTTTAAAGCTAAATCTATGAAGAATTAAATTTGACTTCTCAGTTAGAAATGAAATGGGCTATTAAAATTTTCTGGAAATATTCCGTATTTTTTAATCTTAAGTTGTGAAAATTTTCAATTAGCTTCTCTGTCGGAAATAAAACATACACATGTCTCTGTTTTTGGAAATATCCGCCAAAGGAGGTCAGATAGGGGGTGAATCGTATTATTAAATTATTTAATTGCGAAAGCATTTTTAAAGGTAACGCTTTCAAAATTGTCGTTTGGCTTCTAGGTTAGAGATGAAAAATACGTTTTTTTAGATTTTGGAAATTCAACCCATGGTCAGACTGATCCACTGATTCATTTTTGCCAGCACAGACCGCTGAGGATAGAAATTTGGAGTTTGGAGAGGGTGTGGATCATATGCTGTAGGCATCGTCCAAGAAGGGATTGTCCGAAATTCTACTGCTAAGGGATGAAAGGCTATCCGAAAGTATGTCACTAATGAGGGAACTTTGAAGTTACAACTACGAAAACTGTTAGCTGGTTTCTCAATTAGGAAATAGAAAATACGTGTTTCAGCGTATTGAAAGTTCAACACTAAGGTGTCATAGTGGGTGAAAGTCTTTTTTAAATAAATAATAACTGAATAACTACTAAAAGAATTTAAGGCTATATCTATGACTGTTGTAAGCTATTTCTCGGTTATAAATAAAAAATTTGCATTTCATTGTTTCTGGAAATTCAAACCCTGAGTTAGTGAAATAGTGGATGAAGTAAATATTTCGTTACATTAAAAAAAATTTAAACATACACAATGAAAACTTGTATTCCACTTTAAGAAATATACGTCAAAGGATGAAAACTGCTATGGATGTATCTCCACACGAAGGTAAAGACATGATCAACCAAAACTTTGGATTCCAGCTACCAGAATCGCTTTTTGGTCAGAAGTACATGCGAGAAAGACCTAGCTGATATGACATTAATTAATATGAAAAGCTTAGAAGCTGTTTGGAATTTGTGAACAACATAAAAATTCGATTAAGTAAAACAAAAAAATCTCAGCAGGCCGTACAGTCTACGAGATCGATGCTTTGGGCGCTAAGCTGGTCTCTTTTATGTCTGGTTCCAATATTTTCTGGAGAACCTTGGAGAACACTTTGTAGGCTATGTCAGTTAATGAGATGTCTCCATAAGTTTTGCATTCTTGTACATCGTCCTTTTTTGGATTGGTTTTATGACCGCTTCTTACCACTCAGATGGCGATCTTCCTTTGTTCAAAATGTGGGACATGAATATTGCATACTTGTTTTGCATTTGCAGTTTCTCCCTTCTTACGTAGATCAGCTGTTATTCCATTTCTCTCTGCAGCTTTGTCGTATTACAGTATTCTGATTGCATCAATTCTCTCTTTCAATGTCGGTGGTGGAACTAAATTTTATGTTGTTTCTCCCTTCCTGTATTTTCATCTCCAAAAATTAAATGCTCCTCAGAACATTCCTTCCAGATTTCCGTGCCGTTTGTTCTTTAGAAAACTTTTTTGACATTTTTTTCTTCACGCTATAAATCCATGGTAAGTATCCTTTTCGTAAGAATCTAACTGATCTCCAAAAGTCTTTTTCATTTCCTACAGTTTTATCCTCTTCAGCTCTTTTCACTAGAATTTCGTCATGGCTTTTTTCCGTCTGAGAAAATTTCTCGTTGCCCTGTTAACGTTTTCATATGTTTCTCTGTTTTTGTTGGTGCTTCTCTTCTTTCTTTTAATTTTTGCTCAGATTCTTGCGATAACCATGATTTCTCTTCTTCCTCTTCTTTTTACACACACTTCTACTGCTGCTACTTCCACAGTTGTCTTTCTCCTTTCGTACTGGTCTATAATGGCGAGGTTGCCTTCCATTGTAAGGATTTCAAATCTGTTTGTTGCATATCCCCATGCACTTTGATTTTATATCCAGTTTATGTCTCATAGCACTTTAAGTCAGTTATATGTTGATTATTATTGCGAACACAAAAGATAAAATTCGGTTCTCGCTACTGGTTTCTGTAGCTGAAAATTTTAACTTTGTGCCCTCCGATTTGTTATGTGGGGATACGCACAACACTAAAAGATTTCCTGCTGTGAATGTATTTTCTTTAATTCACAAGACTATGTTCTCATAATTCTTATCTGGCTTGTTAGAAATGGAACACTGTATCATTACTGTAACTAACTACGAAATTAAACATGTCGTACTCTACTTTCGTCTCTAAAATGCACTGAAAATTACCCTAACTATACGTACAGAAGCTACTGCATGCAGCGTTTGCCAAACCTAAAAGCTGCAGTGGATTTTTTAATATTTGAACACTATTGATTGCCACGGCTAACACGAGAATATAAAACTAAAAATTAAAATTGATTTTAATATTAGTAGCCAGACCAGATTTCAACACAGCAGTCTTTGATATCACACAAGTAAGGTTTTAACACTCTTACTTACGTAAATTATTTACGTCACTGATTTTGTACTAGAAGTTGCCCATGTCCATCTGAAAATAACATAACGAGATCTACAGTTCTCCTCTGAGGTCTATGGGAAGCTGAAAGAAATAATTTTAATGCACCATTACCTGCCAGGTTAGCTGCAGTGAAACTGCTTTCATTCAATTATAGTTCGAAATAGCCGTGGCAGTGCCTCCCGCGATCGTGGTGCAGCACTGCGTCATGGAAAATTCTAAATTCGCTCAAAACGGCTAAAAATGTTTAATTAAATTCTGGGTAAGTAAGCTATAAATTATTACAATCGTTTTGAACAATTTCCATATTTAAAATCAACTTAAAATTTAAAGTACACACCTTTTTCATGCCCTTTCTACATTCACAGCTACAAGAAGACGAAGAGAGTAATGTCTAAACCTCCACTATTTATAAGTAATTTAATATTCTAATATATATCTGTGATATATTTTTAATTATGATTATCTGCTTCGGTTTCCACACTCGCCGACCACAGACATTATTTGCAAATTGGTTTGTTGTTCTACCATCTGGTGACACTCAGATCGCCTAGTGAAGGGGAGTATGTGCTCATAGTCCTCAGGTTGGTTGCACTTGCACAACTAAGAGGTCTCACTCCATCATCGTTACTTTCCGCGTGTAAGGTTTCTGTCACTGCTGTTCCCTTCCAAATGATCACCCTAGCGACATTAGCAATGGCGTCTCCAAAAGTGTTCTTCATTTTGTATCCTGCTGTCTTACTGATTACCTTTTCAAATACTTCCGGGAAACTGTCTTTCGTTTCTTTTTCCACTACCTAAGTTGGGGCATGTAGCGTGATTATTTTTATATCTACCTCTTACTATTACAACAGCTGTTATGTCATCAGTTGGTAAAAGATCAGTTACAACCGCCGCTATTCCTTTACTGGCCATGCAACCTACTCCATTTCGGTATCTTCCGTCTTTCCGCCTATTGTGGTACAGAATGTGTCTGTCCATTTCCAGCTTTCCTGTTACTGGGTGTCTTGTTACTTATACTGCTACAAGATCCATGACATATCTGTCAATTTCTTCTGAGACCTCCAGGTACTGCCAAAGTTCTGATATCCCATGTTCCAAAACGTAAGTCCTTGCTCAAAAGCCGTTTTCGATGCGCCTTGTTTCCAGTTTAGTCAGAGGCATGTTCTTCGGATTTTGTAGCGGGTTCCCTTTTATAAGACTGGGTTGTTCGCCGAGTTCCCAATGCCTTGCCTGCAGGACCAGTCCAGTTATTTTCTCACAATTAGTGATTTATTCCCTGACTGATATAAGACCCTGCTGCTGGCACTGCTGGTTAGCTTTTTCCAATTCCAATGGGGATGGACCAGATTGAGGTAACTTATGATGTGATGTATTGTAATGCTGATTCACATGTTAATCTAGGGTCCCAATAAGTATTGTAATCACTTACTATTAATTATCAAAGCTCAATATAAATTTATATATACAATTTAAATGTAAGTTAATGAATCAATTAATTACTTGCAATGGCAGAACCATATATTCGCCAAGAAATGTTATAACTTAGTGCCAACCTTCAACTATCATCTATTAAATAGTCAACACAAGAAGCACATGACCTGCACTGTGTTTACTTCCTGACCTGCAGAATGTAAACGTACAGAGTTGTCGACAAAATAGCGTTTTGGAAACAAATAGAGCTTAGATGTTTTGTTGCTGTAGGCAACGGCGTTTCATTGACAGATAAATGGGTTCAGTGACACATTAACTATCTTCATATTATCAAGCATTCCTTCTGTTGCAGCGTTGTGGTAATTATTTCATAGTGGCTAACCTCTTTCCCCAGAATCTCTATATATAGGCACAAAATAGATAGATATATTTCGACGTACTTTTCCTCAAGTTTCTGCCTAGTGAATGCAGTTCTCTTGCAAGTATGGTAAAATGTTTACCCCACATTCAACATTGTCTGGGTTGTTAACGTTTTAGGAAATGTATTCATCACAAAAATAGTAGTATCTACAAATACTAGGGAGGTGAGACAGAAAAATACCAATATTAATGCAAAGTTTCTTATCCTACAGACAGATAATTACATAATAATGGCGTTACTTCGAAATACCTCAAACTAGATTGCAAATTGAAATAATGAAATATATGAATGAAAAATTTGCTGTACATTTATGAAAAATGTAATTGTCTTGGTTTCTTCAATAAATAATATAGGAAATTCACCTACCCATGTTTCAAAATACTGACCAATAAATTTAACATATTATTTTCAACTGTCAAATTTCTACTAATGATTTCATATTGCAATGTGAATGCTGGTGTGGTAGAAACAATTGATACAGGATAAACTGAATTGGCACTTATCTTTTGATGTTTTGCTGGTGTCTCCAGAAATATGTATCTGGTTGTGTTGGAAGCGAACTTTAATATCACTGCTACACGATTAAATAATTACAGAAATAAATTAAATCTATGAAATTTTAAACATCAGCATAGCTGAATAATCAGTTATATAATTGAATGAAAATCGTACAACTATACAAATGACATAAAAATTTGTTTGTGAGTATCAATAAAACAACAAAAAATTCAAATCTAGAAAGGAAAACAATGTATTTTATGATTTTAACGACAAATGGAATAAATGTTAATTAATTTAAATTACCAAAATAAGAAAAATTTGTCTTTAACTTTACTTCAAAGTATTTCACTCATGACTTTCAGTTTAAACATGACAATACTTAATTATTTCTGATTAATACCTCATAATATTACTATAAATAATGACTGATGTATCAACATGACTTGTGTTTTAGAAATGACATGAATCATTAAAAAAATGCTAGTATTTTATTCATATTTGAATTGAATGTATAGTTTGAAACATGAAAATAAAAACCAAAAGTTTTGTGTTATTGTAGGTATACTGAATAAACCAAAACAATCTTATTACACTATTTCTTATGTAACACTGTTTGTGAGAAGGGTATATGAAGTTACATTTTGTCAAAACAGAATATGTTTGTTAGTTTGTTTCTACAGTTAGTGTTCACAATCCAACTCTTGGTCTTTTCCTTTAGAATACATGTCCTATGTTTTGATGTGTTATTAAGGAATATAATAAAAAGTTTAATAAAACTCATGGTGAAATCCTTAAATATTTAAACTTTATATAAATAATTTATCTCTAAATACATTATTTCTCTGTATTTGGAATTGATTGTGGTATACCATCTGCTTTATTTCCAGAAGTAATTACAAAAATTAGCAAATTTTATTTTTCCACAAATCTAACAAATTATTTTCTATACAAATGGAGTCACCACCGATAGTCCTAAGGCCTTAGGACTGTATCTGATAAAATTCAAAATTTTGCAACTTTTGTAATACTGAAAAGTCAACTGATCATTTTACATTCCAGAAATACACAAAAGATGGTTACTGAAGGATGTGTAGACCTTGTGCAAATAAATATCATGTAAAAAATTACAATAAAGCTTGAATTCCATGTGTATTGCTACATTTTAATGTAAAGAACATTTACAGCCGATTCCTAGTGAAGAATGTTTAGAAATACTACTGTCAAGGGAAAATGTTGAAAAGCATCAAACTGATTCCTCTACAAATAAATGTAAAGATTAAACATTTAAGTTGTTTTTATATAAATTTGTCACATGAAGATAAATGTAATAATACATGTAAGAAGTGCACTTTAGAATATATGACGAATAAGAAAGTAAAATAACCTTGTACTTCACTTTACATAACACTTCAATAAGAAAGCAGAGGTGCTAAAATTTAGAAATCTAATTTCTTTACAAAGCTAATACTTTTATTTTCTATAATTAGAAGGGCCAAATGGAGGGATTGACTTTGTGATTACTGTAAGAGAAATAATAGAAGAGGGTATAGTCTATTAAAGAATGCTAAAGTAATTGCATTTTATGTTAGACATCATACACAGAAAATGGGTTCCATCCTACAGGCCAAACTTTGGAAAAAATAGATCTTATTATAACCTTGATAATGATGATGAAATTTTTGAACCTGAAGTGGATAAACCATTGACAAAGATATTTACATTATCTACCGATGTGTTTGAGAAACAGGAAACTGAAGATAAGCCAAAGGAAAACTATTTCCATTTTCTAGTGATGTGTTTGCAAAATGAAGAAAAACTATTCCCCTTTTACACTAATTTATTAGAGAAACCAAGGATAACGGTTAGAGATTATGTAGATGATACTGCATTTGTAAACAGATTACAAACAATAAATTTTGAAAATAACATTAACTTAGTGGAACCTGATCTTTTCTACTCTGCAGTAAAAACCAAAATTTTAAAGATTTTAAAAGATAACCTAACAATACATTGTGGATTTAAAATGAGTTTAAGACTTTGTTATGAGTATCAAATGCAAATGAATGGAAAAGTTATGGAATATGGTTTCCAAACACAAAGCTTACCATCAAAAATGAAAGAGTATTAATTAAAAAAATTTAAACTTGGTAAACAAAATATTTTATCAGGATTGGGTGATTTTCAAGCACATGGATCTGGATAGGCATTACACAGAATTTGGGTTTTAACAAGTATATTCTACTGAGGTGATCATCTTACACCATGTTACCAGATGAAATAAATGATATAAGAACATGTGTTAATATGAAAACTGAAGATCAAAAGTGTTTTCTATGGGCTATAAAATCTGCATTATATCCAGTAGATTACAATTCAGAAAGAGTAACGAAATGTAGCAATGCTATTCTTTACCTTGATCAGAAATTGCAAAATATTGAAGTTCCTGTAGTGGTTGGCCATATTCCAAAAATTGAGAATAGAATTCATCTATCTATCAATGTTTATTCATTAGATGAAAAATATCAAATGTATCTATTAAAAAATTATGAAAAGTAAGACAGAGAGAAAGAAGTTAATCTCCTATATTTAATGGAAGATAGTAATTCACAGTATTATTACAATCAAATATTTATCTACACTTGTTTTGTCAAATTACTAAACACAAAGAACCAACATTTATTTGTGATATGTGTTTGCTTCGCTTTACTAGTACAGCAAAACTCTGTAATCACACACCAAGTTGTTTGACTAACAAACTATTAAAAGTAGAAATGCCAAACGAAGGGTCATATGTTAATTTTAAAAATTATCAACAGACACAGAAAGCTTCATTTGTTATTTATGCTGATTGGGAAAGATATATTATTGAAGATGGATACCTGTCAACCGAATTCTGAAAACTCATATACAATGAATTTTCAAAAACATGACCCAAGTGTGTTCTGTTATAATATCAAGTAAGTTAATGGACATTATAAAGATCCTGTTGTTTTTGCAATAAGAAATTTCCTGAATGCATAAAAAAGAGGTTGAAGAAATTGGAAGAATTTATACTAAAACTGAAGAAATGAGATCATTAACTCCTGAAGAACAACCAAGAAACGATAAATCTGTAGTTAGTACACTGTGTGGATGTCATTATACAAGAAATAATAAAAAGGTTCAACATCAAGATCATTTAACTGGAAAATATATGAATCCACTGTGTAATAATTGTAATTTAAAGTTAATACATCTGAGCTTTGTACCAGTTTACTTACATAATATGATTCTCATTTGTTTCTGACACAACATGGGTACTATAAGAAAGAAATAGACTTAATTCCCAACAATATGGACAAATATGATAGTTTTTGTAAAAGGACAAAATCTTCGGATGAGAATTTATTGACCCATTTAGATGTAAGGTTTCTTCACTGGACACACTTTCATCAAATTTGAAGAGAGATCAAATGACAGATATTAAGAAGTTTTTCAAACCTGAATTATTCCATTTAGTGTAAAAAAAGGTGTATATGCATATTATTACATATATTCTTGTAAGAAGTTTTAAAAGACACAATTACCATGAAAAGAAGAATTCTACAACAAACTAAATGACTATCTAATAAGTGATGAAGATTACAAACATGCAAAACAGGATTGGAAAGAATTCAGTATGAACATTGTTGGTGAATATCATGATATGTATCTTAAAACTTATGTACTATTGTGAGCTGATGTTTTGAAAAATTTTAGAAAAACTCGGTATGCAAGCTTATGATGTAGATCCTTCTTGGTATTTTACTGCACTGGGTTTGTCTTGGGATGCAATGCTGAAAATGACCAAACAACCACTTGATTTGTTACATGATTATGAGTTGATCCTAATGGTTGAAAAGGGAATAAGAGTAGGAATATCACAATGTTGCAAGAGATATGAAAAAGCGAATAACAAATACCAGAGAGACTATTATGTGAATAAGGTATCAAATTATTAAGCTTATTTAGAAACAAATAATTTATATGGTTATGCTATGACTCAATAATTACTGTATGGTGGATCTGAATGGGATGAATCAGATTCTTTTGATTCTACCAAAATAAGTGAAATGTCGGATACTGCTAAAAATGGATATATTTTTGAAGTAGATTTAGAATACTCAAAAGAATTATATCATTTGCATAAAAATTTACCACTTGCACAAGGAACTAAAATTGTGCCTAACACTAAAAATAGAAGGTCGAGAACTGCTCTGCTTGACACGTGTAACTATGTAGTTCATTATAGAAACCTCAAACAGTACTTGTCTCTTGGAATGAAACTCACAAAAATACATAGGGTCTAAAAATTTAAGCAATCTGATTGCTTGAAGAAATATATAGATTTGAATACACAAATAAAAACTAACGCCAAAAATGATTTTGAAAAAGATTTCTACAAATTGATGAACAATTCTATTATTGGTACGGTAATAGAAAATACGAGAAACAGAGTAGAAATAAAATTACTTTCACGTGGAGAAAATGTGATAAACTTATAGCAAAGCCAAACTTTAAATGAAGAAGTACTTTTAATGAAAATCTTGTGGCCATTAATGTGAACAAGGAAAAAATCATATTTAATAAGCACATTTATGTAGGAATGAGTATACATGATTTATCCAAATAACTGATATATGATTTTCGCTATAGAATAATGAAACCGAAATATGGAGATATTATTGATTAGTGCTATCAAGATATAGACAGTTATATCTACAATCGACATACTAAAGATGTTTATGAAGACATGAAATCCATGATTGATTACTTTGATACAAGAGATTATTCAGAAGATAATATTTATGCTATTCCAAAAGTAAACAAGGAAGTTTCAGGAAAAGTGAAAGAGAAATTCAATGGAAAAATAATGGAAGAATTCTGCAGTTTAAGAGCAAAAATGTACCCTTTTAAAGTTGGTGACAAAATAGAGACATTTCTAAACGAGTTAAGAAATGTGTTGTTAAAAACAGAATAAGCTTTGGAGATTTATTTAATAATAGAAACACTACAGAAAAATTAATGTAATTCGAAGTGAAATACATGAAATTTACACAGTTGAAGAAAACAAGAAAGGATTCAGCCCTCATGATAATAAAAGATATGTTTTAAAAAATAAAACAGATACACCACCATATGGACATTACAGATCATTAAAAATCTAAATAAATTTTTTTTCTGTATAAGTGGAAACTCTAATCAAGAAGCTCAACAATATAAATTCCCTAAAGAGGTTACAAATCTAAGTGAGCTAGAGGTAAGCGTTTTATATAATGTTTCTGGATGTGAATATTTAAATACTATAAATGTAGAAGAAGCTTGTATAGAGCTCAATAATGATTTTAAAAATTTTTTACCATGTACATATTCCAAAATAATAAATGACATGGATGTACAATTTTTTCAAGATAGACAGATGAAATTCAGATGTAGGGAGATGAAGAAACTTAATATTAAAGATAGTGGATCTCATGAACTGGAATTCATCATGTGAAATTTTTTCCTATTATATTTTACATTCTTTAAATGGATAATACTAAACAGCTAAAGCAGTGTGGTTTCTGTGTAGAGGAAAAGAATGGTAATGAATAAGATAAGTATCAAAATGATGGATATTGTAGGATTTGTAAAGAATGTAGTAAGTGCCTTAATAGGACGGAAATTAGATGTGAATGGAGAAGAACTGTAAATGAATCTCATTTCAAAAAACATAAAAATTCGTCAGTTCATCAAATCTTATCGTTGCTGAATAAGAAAGATTTAGGACAATTTTAAGTAAGTTTATTTATTTTCTTATGTGCACCTATTGTAAAAAACAGTAAAATTCATTTTTCTTATGTGCACCTCTGTAAAAAAAATTCTTTTAAATGAAAATGTCGTTAGTTACACCTGAAAATTTGGAGTATAGTAGGAGCAAAAGGGGGTTTGTGCATAACAGGCTCACTTTTTGACTTACCCAGAGGGTGATGCCACTGTTGCTCCTACTTTGGGGAGACTTATATGCCAGAGAAAAACTGATAAATATAGAACTAAGAGTAACACAGAGGTGCGAGTTAGCACTCACAAACAGAAAAATGTGTAAAACTAAATAATCTCGACGCGTCACAAAAATACATAATAGTTTGAAAGTTATTTTCGTCTTCAAAATGGTAAATTTATGGGAGTTCAAACGCTAATATCTCAGCAATGCTTTGGCCGATTAATATGAACATAGTGTCTATGGATGCAAGTAGTAGAGCTGCATCGAACAAACATAGCCGATTTACCAGGACCTATAAGGGGTCGGAATATTGGATCCGATTGAGAGAAACTGTATTTTTGTTAATCTCTGGCCGCTCAATTAATCTGATAGTAACAAATGTATATATATATTTTCGTGTCATATCACTTGGGGCTCGAGCCAAACTATTCAAACTTCCTTGTGCAGGGCCCAGTACTGTCATAATATGAGGTTCCTCGTCCAGTATTATCTTAACTGAACTGGCTCGGTAGGCAGTGAAGGATTGCGTTTGGAAGTGTAAATGATTGGGAGAAATGCGTTGCCGAACGCCGAGCAGTATTCTGAGTCCGACGTTGAATCTCTCACCCAGCAAATAGTCCTAAGCTACTGGAAAAAATCGAAAGCGACTCCAGCATATACGTTGGGTTAATAACCAAAAGTACAGACCAATATCCCTACAGAATTTTTGAGCATGTTTTACATTTGAAAGTAATGAATGTCCTTGAAACAAGGAACCTTCTGTCCACACATCAGCACGGGTTTAGAAATGATTGGTGGTGAAACGTTCAGCATGCCCTTTTATCGCCACATATCCTGCACGGTCTGGACGAACAGTAAGAGGCAGACCTTAAACTCTTAGGTTTCTGGAGAGCATCTGATACTGTGGTCCACTGCTGACTGTTAATGGTAGTCTGAACATATGGAATAGGTTGCTATTGTAACATCACAATAGGTGTCGTTACATGATTAAAAATTAGTGCCAAAACAAATCTTCATACTATCTGATACACAAAAGTCAAAATTAAATCGATGTTTTATGCAACTAACAACTCTCAGCCCCAACAACCGCATGCCTGTAGAAACAATATGGGTCGACATATTTCTTTCTTTTTTCATTCTTATGTGCACCTCCTGTGTCATTTCCGTCTTTCACCCTTCCTGAAAGTGTGTGGTCAAGTGTGATTGATTTGAATGTAGTAGCAGATGAACCAGAGAAGTGGTGGGTTTCTTAACCTTATACCAACCTTAACATTGTCAGTGGAAGGCAGAAAGCAGGAACAGGAGGGTTTGGCCAAAGGTTTGCAGAGCAAAACGTTTTCCTGGCAAGGAAGGTCATGGGACTTCCCCATCATCTCGGGCGGTTTGGAGAGTGCTCCGCGCGACGGTTACAGAGTGAGTTGTTCTGAAGACAGGTAAGCGACCAGACGTTCCCTCAGAACGTCTGTGTCGAACAAGGGACAAGAGGTATTTGAATATGTTATTAGTTTGTTAAGCTCAACAATTTCTTCTCATAGCTTTTTTGCAATGATCATTAGGTACTGGTTATAATTTTTGCTTCAGTTAATCGGTTGCAGAATAACGTGATTTACGTTAGGCCCTACCACGCGCTCTATAAATTCAAATCTCAATCCAGACCTTTAAAGTTACAGCTTGCCTTCTTATTTTTATTTCTGGTGAACATTTTAAATTATAAAAAAAACTGTTTCGAGTGTGTATTTGGCAAGATGAGTCAATTTGTTTTCAAGCACTTCACGTAAGGATATGCCGCCACCAAATCCTGCTCGATGCCAGCCACGAGGTGCATACAATTCTTCTGACTAAATATGCTGTCGACATTATGCTTGCCGTGTGGATTTAGTGCATGTGAATGTCTGTGTTTCAATACTGAAACGTGACTACATGGTCCCAAGATCTCCCCACCCCACAGGACTCCGCAGATTAAGGCCAACGTGGCTTGTAATTCTCGAGTGAGAAAGACATAGGATCGTTTATATAAATGTATCATGAATGTTTTGTACATCTGTTAAATATAAAAAGATTACTGTTAACATGCGAAAGATTAGTCAAAACGAAAATGTATTCACTTGAAGCTAACTTCCGTTATCGTTAATTTATTTCTCGACATGTCGGAAAAGAGTGTTATATTAGTAGCATTTGATGGATATGCTCCGCAAATCTAAAGTTCTTGACTCAAGATTAGTTCATAGCACGTAGTTTTCTCTGACTGCCCCAAAGAATAGCACTGCGTGGTCCGTCTGAAAATTAAGATGGGCCTAAACCTTAATCAAATAACGGGCAAAATAATCAGAGAAGGTTACGTCACCAAAGAAAATCGAGAATGTGCACAAGATATTCTATCAAAGCAAGCTGAAACAAAATGAAATAATAAAAAAGAAGTTCCTGCTAGCGAAAGTAACCAACCCTTCATAGCCTGCCAAGAGCAAAAGTAACAGGCAAGAAACTGAATTACACCACATATGTGAGCGGCCCGAAAAATTCATCGAAAATACTGTTTGGGATGGGAATTATTCATCAGAGACGAAAGTATTTTTAGGGGTACTACAGAGCAGAGTAACGGACCGCTGTTGTCGTTTACATATGCATATGACCTGACAGACAAGGCAGGCAGCAGTCTGCATATCTCGGCTGATGGTGCTGTAATCCACTGGGAAGTGTCGTCGTTGGATGACTGTGGGAGCAATCACGGTGGGCGAGACGGAATTCCTGCCTGCTGTGATCAATGGTCACATGTTGTCGATGTAGAAGAATGATATTTAATGCAGAAGGAGAGGAAGAAATCCGGTGTGCACTCCGTGTGCATTCCGGGTGGAGTCATTCCTGATGCGGAAAGGGTCCTTCCGGATGCCATGAAGAGCACAGGGTGCAGCCCGCAGCAGGTGATGGCACATGTCGGCTCTGATGACGTGTGTCGCTTTGGATCTGAGGAAATTCTCTCTGGATTCCAGCGGCTATCTGATTTGCTGAAGGCTGCCGGTTTTGCTTACGAGATGAAGGCAGAGCTCACCATCTGCAGCATCGTTGACACAACCGACTGCGGACCTTTCGTGCAGAGCCGGGTTGAGGGTCTGAATCAGAGGCTCAGACGGTTTCGCGACCGTGTTGGCTGCAGATTCCTTGACTTGCGCCATAGGGTGGTGGGGTTTCGGGTTCCGCTGAATAGGTCAGGAGTTCACTACACTCAGCTGGCGGCTACATGGGTAGCGGAGGCTGTGTTGCGTGGACTGGGCGGTTTTTTAGGTTAGAAGGGGTGGGCTGCAATCTCAAAGGGTGCATGGCAAATACAGGACGTGCTTGGATCAAGGAGCAGTTGGAATTGTAGTTGTAAATTGTTGTAGTTGTGCTGGGAAAGTCCCTGAGATTCAAGCGCTAATAGAAATCAGAGAAGCTGAATTCGTTATAGGTACAGAAAGCTGACTAAAGCCTGAAATAAGTTCTGCAGAAATTTTTACGAAGTCTCAGACGGTGTTCAGGAAAGATAGATCAGGCAGAATTGGTGTTGGAGTGTTTGTGTCTGTCAGTAGTGGTTTATCTTGTAGTGAAGTCGAAGTAGATACTCCGTGAGAATTGGTATGGGTGGAGGTTATACTTAACAGCCGAACTAAGTTAATAATTGGCTCCTTCTACCGACCCCCAGACTCCGATGATATAGTTGCTGAACAGTCCAGAGAAAATTTGAGTCTCGTAACAAATAAATACCCCAATCATACGGTTTTAATTGGTGGGGACTTCAACCTTCCCTCGGTATGTTGGCAAAAATACTTATTCAAAACCGGTGGTAGGCAGAAAACATCTTCCGAGATTGTCCTAAGTGGTTTCTCCGAAAATTATTTCTAGCAGTTAGTCCATGAACCCACGCGAATTGTAAATGGTTGCGAAAACACACTTGACCTCCTAGCCACAAACAATCCAGAGCTAATAGAGAGCATCATGACTGATACAGGGATTAGTGATCACAAGGTCGTTGTAGCTAGGCTCAATACCGTTTCTTCCAAATCCACCAGAAACAAACGGAAATAATTTTATTTAAAAAAACGGATAAAGGTCACTAGAAGCCCTCCTAAGAGACAATCTCCATTCCTTCCGAACTGACTATGCAAATGTAGACGCGATGTGGCTCAAATTCAAAGATATAGTAGCAACAGCAATTGAGAGATTCATACCTCATGAATTGGTAAGAGATGGAACTGATCCCTCATGGTACACAAAACAGGTCCGAACGCTGTTGCAGAGGCAACGGACAAAGCATTCGAAGTTCAGAAGAACGCGAAACACCGAAGATTGGCTAAAATTTACAGACGCGCGTAATTTGGCACGGACTTCAATGCGAGATGCCTTTAATTGGTTCCACAACGAAACATTGTCTCGAAATTTGGTAGAAAATCCAAAGAAATTCTGGTCGTATGTAAAGTACACAAGTGACAAGACGCAGTGAATACCTTCGCTGCGCTGTGCCGATGGTACTGTTACCGACGACTGTGCCACTAAAGCGAAGTTATTGAACGCAGTTTTCCGAAATTCCTTCACCAGGGAAGACGAATGGAACATTCCAGAATTTGAAACACGAACAGCTGCTAGCATGAGTTTCTTAGAAGTAGATACCTTAGGGGTTGCGAAGCAACTCAAATCACTTGATACGGGCAAGTCTTCAGGTACAGATTGTATACCGATTAGGTTCCTTTCAGATTACGCTGACACAATAGCTCCCTACTTAGCAGTCATATACAAAAGCTCGCTCACCGATAGATCTGTTCCCGCATATTGGAAAATTGCGCAGGTCGCACCAGTGTTTAAAAGGAGTAGTAGGAGTAATCCATCGAACTATAGACCTATATCATTGACGTCGGATTGCAGTAGGGTTTTGGAGCATATACTGTATTCAAACATTATGATTCACCTCGAAGGGAACGATCTATTGATACCTAATCAGCATGGTTTCAGAAAACATCGTTCTTGTGCAACACAGCTAGCTCTTTATTCGCACGAAGTAATGGCCGCTATCGACAGGGGAACTCAAGTTGATTCGTGATTTCCTGTCAGGAAGGTCGCAGTTCGTAGTATTAGACAGCAAATCATCGAGTAAAACTGAAGTGATATCAGGTGTTCACCAGGGAAGCGTCCTGGGACCTCTGCTGTTCCTGATCTATATAAATGACCTGGGTGACAATCTCAGCAGTCCTCTTAGGTTGTTAGCAGATGATGCTGTAATTTACAGTCTAGTAAGGTCATCCGAAGACCAGTATCAGTTGCAAAGCGATTTAGAAAAGATTGCTGTATGGTGTGGCAGGTGGCAGTTGACGCTAAATAACGAAAAGTGTGAGCTGATCCACATGAGTTCCAAAAGAAATCCTCTGGAATTCGATTACTCGATAAATAGTACAATCTTCTAGGCTGTCAATTCAACTAAGTACCAGGGTGTTAAAATTACGGACAACTTCAGTTGGAAGGACCACATCGATAATACTGTGGGGAAGGCGAGCCAAAGGTTGCGTTTCATTGGCAGGACACTTAGAAGATGCAACAAGTCCACTAAAGAGACAGCTTACACTACACTCGTTCGTCCTCTGTTAGAATATTGCTGCACGGTGTGGGATCCATACCAGGTGGGATTGATGGAGGACATCGAAAGGGTACTAAAAAGGGCAGCTCGTTTTGTATTATCACGTAATAGGGGAGAGAGTGTGGCAGACATGATACGCGAGTTGGGATGGAAGTCATTAAAGCAAAGACGTTTTTCGTCGCGGCGAGATCTATTTACGAAATTTCAGTCACCAACTTTCTCTTCCGAATGCGAAAATATTTTGTTGAGCCCAACCCACATAGATAGGAATGATCATCAAAATAAAATAAGAGAAATCAGAGCTCGAACACAAAGATTTAGGTGTTCGTTTTTCCCGCGCACTGTTCGGGAGTGTAATGGTAGAGAGATAGTATGATTGTGGTTCGATGAACCCTCTGCCTAGCACTTAAATGTGAATTGCAGAGTAATCATGTAGATGTAGATGTAGAAGTGTAGGTAAAACTATCCTGTGAAATTCAAATATAATATTAGTTATGCGCTGCCTAACAGTCACATCGTTTATATATCTGCGTATAAAGCTGTAAAGCTACATGAAATGGAGTGAAGATCGGTTGTTGGGGAGACGAAAAGTTAACATGCTTGTACTGGGAGATTTTTGGAACGTGTAGCTTACCTATCAAGGAGTTCGCGTGTGCAACACTCGTGCGACTCTTTCCTGGGTACTATGGGTAGTCCAGCAGCAGTCAGTAGAACATGCAGGAAATGCAACAAGTTACTAGGTGACAGGCAATAAACTGATTTAGCGAGAAGATATCTTCTGCTATGATAAGACTGTAAACGATAATGTAACGTGCGTCCTTAGCCCCCAATAGGAATAATAACAGAGAATGAGACAGGTTCATGCTGTTAATTACAGTTCTGTCATTTATTCCTGATATTTCTGTTTAATCATTTCATGTGATGCTGCCGCCAACTGATGGATGACGTTCCTACAAGCTACACCCTTTGCTGCCATCCTAGGGGTCATGTGATTTTCTGACACATACTCCCTCGCCTGGAACAAGAGAATGCTTCACGCACGACGAATCCAGATGGTGCCAAGAACAGCAACTACAATGACAACTTAATTTTCTTAGTCAAGATATCCAACGAAATTCCTTTGTAAAACCAACTATATCGCCACAAAAAGCAAATGAAATAACATAACATATCTAGAATTTTGTATGTCTCCACATGCAACATGATTAATAAAATTGTGAAGCTAGAAGACAGTTCATCAAGTTATTTACAAAGTATAATAAATATGTAATCCGAGTTTTAATGCAAACCACAAACGTTCTTCTGTTAACGATATATTTGTATTCAAATCTTTTCAATACATTGTGTGTAAAATAAGTTTACTGAAACCTTTTGAATGTACATAACAGCTATTCAGTGTATCTAAAGCAAAAAGCTAAATACTTGATTTAATTAAAGTATTTTTGCCTGGTTTTCCTTGAAAACAGACCAAGTGGTGAGGCATAGTTAAAGCTGATCCACGATGCATGAGAAATACGACCTTAAGGACTGTAAAAACATGCTGAGATAGATCGACGGTGCAATGCAATATGGACGATAATACGGAAATAAACCAACATTTATGAGAGAGAACATTCTGTGAAATTTATTAAACGATGTATTATGTGAAATCCAATGTATATGAAATTGTATCCAAATAAGTAAAACTATGACCATACGCCTCTTTCAGCTAACAACAATCAAAGTTCCTAGGCAATTAAAAGAAAATAATTGATTTGTCGCTATATCAAAGGAAATGAAATAAATAACATAACGCAAGAGATCAGTGGCTGATAGTGGAATAGCGGCAGCCCTGTTTGTTTCATTGCCCCACTGGGGACAATGTGATTAATACGAGCTGTATTTAATTTTATCAGAGCCTTGCATGGAAGCTAGAAGTGCTACATATAAATGGCTTAAAAATATAAAAGCCATTAAGGTAGCTTTAAATTCCCACTTCTGCACTTCTATTATAGCTCATCCATGTGACCCACTAATTTAAAAGATACTTGAATTTACTACTACAGAAATAAAAGCTATGGGTGTGTTAACGTTATATGAGCCTACAGCGTTCTCATTGCATTCCTTCAGTTACTATGTCAAAGAAAGAATTTAAATGCCAAGTACCCGCCAGATTTTTCAATTTGTAGTCTGCTGCATTTATCTGTTCCTATCAGGAAAGGCAATTCCAAGAGACAATCCATGATCCAATTAACTATGGAAGCGGAACCAACGTACAGCCTTATATTTCATTTAGAGATTACCTTTCACAAAACTTAGGAATAAACTATTGTCCCTGTTTGGCGTGTGTCACCACATGGGCCAGGAAATAATAATATCGGGTTTTTTGCCTGCGCACGCTGTAGAGGACAGTTCCACAATCAAAGGGCGAGCGACTGTCCTGCAACTCTGTCTGCTCATCCGCCCTCTTTGACAGGGCTGCTGGCAGAAAGAGGGTGACTTCTTATGCTGGCAGTCTTCAGCCGCCATTTCTGATGAGTTTTTAGTCAAAGATTAAGCAGTGACTGGTTTCGAACCCGAAACGTTTGACTATCATTTTAGACGCTACCCCTGGACGACAGGTCCCCATCAATACTAGGCTATAGCACACTGAAGGTAATAATATGTCTTGCAATGGGGGGTAGCAAAATGAATCATCGATGGTTGAAGCAGGGAGGATATTAATTGCAGACAGACTATAGCAAGGAAACGTTAGTGCAACAGAGGAATTAGCTTACTTCCAACACAAATTTAAGTGCTAGTAGATCTTTTGTGAAACTATTTGGATTGTAGCTCTGTATGAAAATAATTCGAGGCAATAAGCACGTCAGAAAAGGAGAGTAGTTTTTGACTTGTGGTGCGTTAGAAGAATACTGAAAATTCGATGAGTATAGAACGAATTACTAATGAGGAGATACTTAAACGAATTAGGGGAAAAATTATGGCACTGTAGAATTAGGGGAAAAATTATGGCACTGTAATTACTCAACTGTGAAGGTTTGCCAAAAAAGGAAATTGTGTATGAATAATAGAGAACATTAAGCACAAGACGACGTATTCCGGCACATGTGTCAGCAGACAGACCCAAACGACCTATACAGAGGCCGCAGATCGACAAGCAGCAGCAGAGCTGGATCCCATCATCACCTCGGTTCATCAACAGCCGACAGCAGTAATTGTCTGAGTGAGAACTATGTTCAGTTACGCTTTTACACTAAAAAGGACGTTAATATCATCTAAGTGTGTCTCTGGACTATGATTAGTGGCTTTCTTTTTCATTTGACCTTATGTTCTTATATCTGTTTGGCACTTCCATTACGACCTGAAACTGAAACTCGGGATTCGATTAGACCAATAGAAAAAGACTTCTTTCGTGACTTGTGGTCTGGCATATCATAGTTAGACGTTACTGTGTGTTGATTATTCCTAATAGAGCTATAGGCCGCTGCAGCCCTTCGCTATAAAAATTAAACCTAGAAAGTGCGTCTAGTGGGCCTCGTCTATGTCGTACATGTCGTGTTGCGACAGTGAAAAAAGATCCACGGCTTTGAGAAAGGACGAAAAATCCAGTAATACAACAAATCTGGAGGGCACCGTGCCCCCCCCCCCCTCCCCGCAAACAGTTTTATCTGATGCAGTTCAGTTAATTCCTAGAGCTTTTAAAGTGCCTGAAGATAAACCTACAGCGTTGGTAGAACAGTATGACTTGGTACTCAAAGTAGATACGCTGTTACAGAAGTAGTCTAAAACTAAGATCCTGGGAGCAACAAGAACTGAGCTACTACTGCAAGATAAGACCTCCGCGAGGGCAAATGTGACGGAAATTCATTTTGGTAACTATGAGTCATAAAAGATTGTGGATTAGCAAGCATATATACGATTCTCTACCGCTGGAAGTATGGCCGAATTAGCAAGACACGTTGACACATTGAAACTTTAATTTCGAGAATCCGTCTAGGTAACAATGAGGGAGTCGACAATCCAGAGCACCGAGCTGTAATTGCGAAGATGGCTTGAGCAGAACTGACGCTGGGAATCGAAGCTGACAGTACTATAACAGCTGTGTGAGTAAGAGGAAGGGACATAACGCCAGCTCAGGCGGTTGATCTAGCATTAACAAAAGAAACCTCAGTCGCCTCTTGTAAGCAAGAGTTCAGCGAATCCAGCAGCCCGAACGATTACTTTTCTGAATGTGAGACAGGAGGGCATCAAAAGAAGATTTGCACTACATCAGGAAAATAGACACCATGCAGTTGTAGCGAAGCAGAAAGAATGTACCCCATCTTCTGTCACCGACGAGAATGACAAATGAAACATTATGTAGAGGCCATCACAGGGAAATTTGAAGCACGATGATGGCTGTGTGCGGTCGATAACATCTTGAGTGGCATTCAGGGCCAAGTAATAAGGCGGGATCCGAAATACGTTGTTTCGGTAAGGCGCTGGGACATTTAGTCCGACGGTATAATGCCAATACTAGGCTAACATATATGAAGATGCAGAAACCGTGAAACGAAAGAACAGCGTGAGTACGCAGTCGACAAGTGGTGCTAGGATGTACTCAGTAGACTGCAAGGGAACAGAAGTTTCATATTAAACGGTTCCGCTCAGGTTGGCGTAAGAAAGAAACCAGTACCGAGAGTACAAAGGGCCATTACACCAAGTAGAGAGGAACACTTAAAGGGATCACTGCAGATGTAATGCAGACTTGTGGAGCTGCCATGTTAACGCTGAGGATAGACGACGATGTACGTGTTACACTAGTTTCTCATAATGAATTAGATCCCCCATACAAAATATTCTTAGCGAAAGATTTCTGCAAGAGCTGAAGAGTTATCGTAGATTAAACTACTAAGACAGTACCGATCAAGGTCACACAAGTACAGTTACAGATAGAATAGCAGCGGATCTGTCAAATCTTGTACACAGGGTAGATACGGTAAGACAGGTCCAGTGGCTCATAGAATGGACATTATTCAGTGGCGTGCAACGGGCCGTGAGCGCAAATGCAATGCCAAAACTACCAGTAGGAATCATGGTAGGTTTGGAAATGTACCAAGAGGAGAAGAGAGATCTTCAGAGCGAGGAACCAGAAGAAATAAGTAGCGATAAGGTGCCGCATCTACAGGAAATATGTACCAAAGTTGAACAGCAGATGGAAAGGAAAGAGCGTGTGCGACTTTATACAAATAAAACTATGAGTATATTTATGGGAGTTCTGACTTAAAGAGCGTATTGGATAAAAAAATTCTAGGTTATAAACCAAGATTCTAACTTTGCAGAAACCCAGAGTCAAAAATATATCTATACCTGAAAATCTAAGGCTCATTTAAAATTATTAAACATGATAAATTTTAATCCATATAAGTAAGAGCCATCAAAACTCATCTGCCTATACCAAAAAACCCAATTCCAACTTTCTCATTTAAAATTTACAAATATAATAAATTTTATACTTTGTAAATCAGAGTCACCAAACCTCATATGTCTATAATGAAAACACCAAATTCTGATTTATTCAAAATGTAACAGTCTAACAATTTTTTCTCTTTATAAATAAGATCTGTCAAACCTTACCTATCCACATCATCAATTAAAATTTAAATTAAAATACTCAATGGTACATTTTAATCATAAATGTTCTACAATTCGTAAATTAAAATTTCTTTCTATATAAATACAACCAAGACAAAATGGACAACAAAGTAGAGGTATTTCGAAACTGAGTAAAAACATAGTACAGGAACATATGGATTGAGTTATAGAGATTTAGAAAATTGTTGTAAAGAATACGGTTATTCAAATGTAACTAGACAAGATATGATGGAATTTATCAATTATTTTATTAAAAAGAAAATTGAGAAAGTAATGAAGATGAGGGAACTAAAATACAAAAATATAAAGGAACTTCATTCAGTTTGTAAAACATAAAATTTAAAGTATTCCAAACTTAATAAACAAAAATTAATCGATTGTATTATACATCCTATCAACAATATTAATAACAAAGATAATGGTGGTGAACTGAATAAAAAATCTTTAAAGTATCTTATTAAAATCTGCAGAATGAATAAAATAAAAACTGTTCTGAACTTAGAAAAAGAGAATTAATCGCTCTTGTCAAGAGATATGAAGGTGAAATAAATAATAAGGATAACGATTTAAGTAAAAGTCTTTAAATGCCAACCATGAAATGGGACATGTGATGACAAGAGCGGCAAACCATGGTTTTCACCACAAGGTATGTTACAATAAATTATTTTATGAATGCAACTTTTGTCAATTTTAATGTTGAATCCTGAGATAATATGTTGCAAAAATACAGAGGATTGGTTTTATAAGGTTTAGCATATGTATCACTAAAATTTTCTAAAATACCCACTAAAATTTAAACAGCTGATTTATTATATAGTTATGTATATTCCTGTAAACATTTAATGTCGACTTTTTTTCCAAACTGCTTTTTCTCAATTATAAACTTCATCAGAAATATTATCCTTATCAAGTCTTGAATAAAAACATTGTGTTTTCAGAAATTCAATTTCTTGAGATTTATCTATGGAATCCCTATATTCATAAACAAACACTGCTTTTTTTCTTGCTTAATGTTACTGTTCATGTTCAAAATACTTTGCTGTTTCTCTAAATTGCTCTTTTGTAAGATTAGAAGAGAATATATGAATACTTGCTAACATACATTAAACTGTGTATAAAAATCGTAACGTCAATCCATCTTCAGCATTTTACTAAAAGGAATATGTTTTTATTCATTATTTGGAATAACATCAATATCTATGTTATCATTTGCTAATTCCTTGATAAACAAATGAATGTCATAATCTGTTAAATTATGAATATAAACTGGAATATATTTAAGATTTTGTTAGTTAAAATTACTAATTTCATGAGCAGCTCCACGATATTTTTCTGTTAAATGACAATGATCACTTGCTTTCTTTTCACCAAAAGTAAGTTCTTTATCACAAATAAAACAAGTTTCTTAATTTATGAAATTTATTTGAACTTGTTTAGCCATTATCATTGGAATAATATTTCGTCAATATATTTTAGCGTCATCTCTAGATTCTTCTTTTAACATTTCAATGAAGCTTTTGCTGAATCTTTGCCAGTATATGTAACAGGATCTCTATAAGATCCATTGGAATGTTTTACATAATAACTGAATGAAACTGTTAAAGGTTTACAGTATTTTTTGGTATTTGTTAGTATAAGATATCCCAGGATTTGGTTGACAAGTGTTAATATCTTTAATAAACATTCGAAATGTTTGTATACTACAAATGGTAGCATTAACGAATCATTATAATTTTCAAATTAGGTTTTTTGTCCTTTAACAGACATATCTAATTTTATGTCATTATGTTCTCTGCAACCATTTTCATATTTGTCTAATTTCTCTTTTGGATGAAATATCTTAAACATAGAACACAAACATAAATTCTTCTATTGTGCTTGCCTGTTTGTGAACTAAGTAATCTACATATTTTTTATCCAACAATAATGTCAATTACTTTCACCTTTAATTAAAAGTAAGCTAAGATGTTTTCTTGTTTATTTTGAGTATAGTAAAGAGGATGTACAGTAATTCTTTCTTCTTCTTCATTGCTTTCAAATGCATAAACATTGATTGAAATATTTGATTTCATTTCAGATTACGTGTCTGTTAAGTGAAATGTTAAATTAATTTTCTCTTTTGCAAAAATTTCATTTAATTCTAATTAAATAATTTTATAAATATTAACTCTCCCTTAATTTTTGTCATTAAGGTATACTGCTGATTTTATGTCGCTCAGGAATTTTTTATGTTAACTACAGCTCTTGTATCTTTGATTACCATATTTTTAGTAAATCGATGTAAGAAGAATGATAAATTAGATTATGTCTATTAAAACTACTATCTAAAATAAAGACCACTCAGATGTTTTGCTTTGCATTTTCTTCCATTTCAGTTACTACTTTATTCATTGATTTTTTGATAGTTATCATCTAATTCAGTGTCTATTATAAAACGTTTTCAGTTGTTGTAATTCATATTATCTTTAAATTTATTATAAAATTTCATGTTAACCGTAATTGCTCTTCTTTGAATTGAAATATCTTTAATTTGGTAATTATTTCTTCTTTTAATTTAATTAAACAGCTCTTATACTATCATTATTGTTAACTACTAACTACATAAAATATAGTCCAACCAGATTTTCACTTTTGCATTTATTCTATTTCAGTTAATTGCCTATTCATTGATTTTTTGACAGTAGTCTTCTAAATGAGTTCTTAAAAAAATTATTAGCTGGTTTAAACTTAAATTCTTGTATTGCATCTTGCCTTTTAAAATTACAATATAATTTCATGTTAACTTAAAATATTCTTTTTTTAATTAAATATGCTTCAATTTGGTGGCTATATCTTCTTTAATTTGAATAAAAGTTCTTGTGGCTCAACAATACTACCATTATTGATAATTCCATCTATTATTATTCTTTATGTAAAAGCAGAAGCTATCCAGTAATTCGTTTAGAAGATTTAAGGAAATCCTTATCATCTACAAAATTGAAATCAGGTAAATTTTTCTGTTAATATTTTTCGTATTTTCTTGATTTTTATCTACTAAAAGTTTTCAAAATAATGCCCATTATCGTTATTATTAAAGTTACTATCAGATCTATTGATAAGTCCGATTAATGTTGTAAATTAAGTCTAGAAATTTTTGAATTTTTTCGTTTATAGATTTTACAAAAACCTTTCAGGGATTTTTACATAAATCGTTATCTTTGTTGTTAATTTTACCTGCAGATCTTTCGATAAAAGCGGTTAATTCTCGTTTTCTATATTTAGTAATATTTTATTTTTTGATATGACCGACTTTAATAAGATGTTATTCAGATTTTTCATTAAATTCATTATCATTGCCTTTGTTATTAATATTGTCACTAGGATTAGCAATATGACCGATTTATTTCTGTTTTTTATGTTTTGTATAATTATTTAAATGTTTTGTTTTCTAATTGAACAAATTACTTTATATTTTAGTTTACTCTTCTTCATTTCTTACTCCATTTCTTTGTTATTAAAATAATCGATAAATTCGATTGAATCTCGTTTAGCTGCTTTTGAATAACCAATCTCTTTAGAATAACATATAAATCTCTATAATTCAATCCTTATTTTCTGGTACTAAGATTTTCTAAGTTTTGAAATAGATCAGCTTAGTTGTTCATTTTGTCTTGATTGTGTTTATATAGAAAGCAATTTGCATTTACAAATTTAGAACGTTTATGGTTAAAATGTACCATTGAGATTTTTAATAAAAATTTCACTTTATTGTATGGAAGGCAAAGTTTGACAGATATAATTTATACACAGAAAAGTATATTAGATAGTTGTATTTTAAACAATTCAGAATTAGGATTTTTCAATATAGACAAGTGAGGTTTTAGGCTCTTATTTATAAGGCATAAAATTTATTAGATTTTTTAATTTTTAATGAAAATGTGAGTATTTGGTCTTTTCAGTATAAGCAGATGAGGTTTGATGGCTCTTATTTATAAAGAATAAAATTTGTTTGATTAATCAATTTTAAATGAGCATTTCGTCTTGTAGATATAGATAAATTTCTTGCTCAGAGATAAATGCTTGAATGATTAAGGTACAGACCATAGACCTATCTGTTGGAATAACGGGGAAGTAGCAGTTCACAAGGAGTGCAGATTTACCTCCATCTTTGGTGACCATGGAAAGAAGCGTTTTTATCACGAGTATTTCTAATATCACAGAAGAAGATGTCATACTTGATTGTCCCAAAATGAAGGTATGCACATTACCTGTCATGGGACAAGGTGAGGAAAGACACATAGGTAGTATAGTTACAGTTGACAAGTTTACGAATTAGCAGATTAAAGAAATGGCTCAAGTGAACCACTTAAACAAAGAAAGAAGGACGATGATTATTGATCTATGTAACACATCATTATGTAATTCATCTGCCCATAGGTAGATTAACATACACTGAGATGGTGAAGCATGTGATTAAGTAGAAACACAAGGTTCAAGGAAATGGCAAGCTGTACCCATTACCAGAGGCATGAAATAAAGTCCTCTGAAATGAGATAGATGCTATGTTAAGGGAAGATAGCACAGTTCTGAGCCCAAAAGGGTCAAATTTACCCTTATTGATGACTTCAAAGGCGGTGAGTGTTCCGGGGAAGTGTGAGTGGATAGTAGTTGTGGATCATTAGAAGTTAAATGGCTGTTGTTCTAGTGCTGTATTTCTGCTACCCAGTACTGATGAGATTCTAGGTGACATAGCAAAGGTAAAATACTTCATCACTCTATACTGTGCAAGGGGTCTCTATCAAATACTCTTGAATGAGGACAACATTACAGGTACAAGAGTTTACCGATGGTAATAACAGATAACGAGTCCACTTTTCAGAGATCGATGAACACAATTCCAACCAAACATCAAGATCACATGATTGTCATATATCCAGATGATATGGTCATTTTTGGAGCTACATTAGAGCACAGTAATGCCAGAGTTTGAGAACCGTTTCAGAGTCCAGACTGCACAATTCAAAATTGTAAGTTGACAGGTATGAGTTCCTACACAAAGAAGTAACTGGCTTAGTACATCCAATTACGAGAGAAATTAATAAAGATGAGTCCACAGAAGGTGAAGGAAGTAAGAGTATGTCAAAGACCCAGTACTGTGAAGCAAGTGAAGAGTATTCTAGGGATCGTGTCACTTCATTGTTGTTTCATCAAGGACTCCAGTTGAATGCCAAACCCCTACATAAATTACTGAGGAAGGGCAGATAGTAATCGTGGTCGACACAGCAGGAAGCAGTTTTCCTATGATTAAATAGTTAGCCTCACATTCTTAAAGTACCCTGATTTTACGAAGCTGTTTGTTACCATAGCAGATGGTAGCTGGATATCGACTGGTTTCTTACTAAGTCAAGAAGAATTAACACTTACCTGACCAGTATCCTTTTAGCCAGAAAGCTGACCTTGGCAAAAGAGACCACAGAATGATTGAATGACAGCTCTTAGCCACAGTTTTGGCAGTGAAACACTGCCGATTTTATTTATACGGAAGTAAGTTAATCATATGTACTGATCTCAAACCTTTATAGTAGTTAGAGTATGTAAGCGATCAGTAATCAAAAGAGGCTTACGAGGAATTTCTAGAAGTACTAGATGACCAACAATCTACAAATATTGAAGAGGAAAAACGAGTTATATTGATGCAATTTCACGATCCTCCAACATGTGGACAGGAAGGAGTCAGCTGCACATAAGACGATACACATCAGGGAGAGTTATGAAGAAATATGTATAGGAGTACATTCGACTTTATGACAGTCGTCAGAAAAACCAAATTGCGCAGGATAAGATCAACAGTGCCATAGTGCTAACTGAAGTACATAAACAGGTATTTGCCGTTGAGATGTGGAAGTGGATGGTCCACTTCCGATAATGGAGAAAGAGAATGGATAGATTCTAATGCTTCAGGATGCCCACACGAAATTCGTTGTAGGAGGGTCCTTAGCACAACAGGATACTGAAAGAAAACCCTAGTCTTAGTACAGGAAATAATTTGCATTATGGAAAACTGTCACTTTTATAGAGTGGCCAAGGAACAAACTACCTAAGTAACATCTTAAGCAGAGTTTGTCATTTACTGAAGATAAAGAAGATTCAGCCTTTCATGTACCATCTGCAAACGAATGCAGCACTCTAAAGAATGCATCAAAAGCTAACAATATATATGTCATTACGGAAGAACAAAGCAGAAAACTGTGATAAATGGGTGCATTTTAACCACTTTAGTGTGACATACCACCTTCATCAACTGGCTTACTCGATTCCAATAATTTTTCGGGAGAGTACACCATATTCCTGAGTTGCATCAGCACGATCCAGGCAAAGTCGAATACAATTATGACGATTCCATAGAAGACATTAAGGATGGGCTGCACCACATGCATCAGATGGTGAGGTGTTTTAGTAAGAAGCGTAAAGAGAAGAAAAACAAAGGATGGGCTGCTCCACATGCATCTGATGACAAGGAGTTTAGTAAGAAGTGTAAGGAGAAGTAAAACGAATACTATGATCACACTCAAAACCCAAAAGAGTTTAAGGCATGACACAGACTATTATTACATAACAAATGTATGAGAGGAGGGTGGTCAAAGAGGTCCATGAAGAAGAGCTTCCTGTGTTGTAAGGCCTAATGAATCGAATGTAATGCTGCAATTAACGAATAAGAAGACAAAAGCAGTGCATGCAAATAGATGAAAGGAGTTCTTTTAACTGTCGTCATGTGACGTTATTCTAATTTAATGAAGAGAAGTAAAAGGCTAAATCCTATTTTGAAATTATTTAAAGGAGGTCTTGCAAATAGGTGTTCTAGAGATGTAGGTGACTGGCCCACTGAGATTGGTGCTCTGAGACAGGCTGACACCCAGTCACTTTGCTGTCCTAGTCTAAATCTGGCATCAGTAATCACAGGAATGATTCCTAGACATATCAAACGAGGGATGCTACATGAAGAGAAGTGTGTGACCATGTGCATGTGAATTGTGAATCAGCTAGTGGTGAAATCTCACGAAAAATGCAACCCCTAAATGAAATTATTCATAATCCCACTCTGCACCACCAGATCCAGAGGATCACAAATAAAGGATGGAAAAGGTGGGATTATGTGTTGTACATACTTCTGTTTCAGGCCCATACTAATTATTTCAATGGAAAGATTTATGTATGATTGTTCAAATGTTGAAACAAAAGGGAAAATCATGTGTTTGTGTATGCATACCTGCACACATAAGTAACTCATATAAGGAAGAAGTGTAAAATTAATGTCTAAGATTTGAGGAGAAATCTTCTCCCTGAGTGGTAGATGAATTGACTGAATCCTGAAATGGTTAACCATTTGCTTCGTCATTTGTACATTTCTCTACAGATACCTGTAAGTGGTTGTTATTTCCTTGTGACATGTAACTAAATGTAAGGGTTCGTTTAGAGCAATAGAATGTGACCCTTAAATAATTTCAGGGATGTAGTACCAAATGTTATGTGCTGGTGTGGCCATTTGTTCTGGAAACTGATTGGGGAATCGTGTAAGTTTCATCTGCGTTTTACACCTACTGAAGATATAAACCAGTATTTGTGCTCTACAGCATCTTTATTATAAACACGTGAAGATGCAAACCAGTAAGTCAACCCAGAGACTCATTTCCTTACCATACCATCTCTTCCTCCTTAGCCAGACATACGATTCATTTTGTCCGTGTTTACAGTCACAAACCCATGAAAAATCTCAGCTTGATCGCATCGCGTTGTCAATATCGCATTCCAAGATATGGATGATCTTAAATGCTGTATCACCCCTCTTCTGAGTAAGTACATAGCGACCCACATCAGTTCACCACAGAACCCTCGTCATTAATCTGCAGGAGGATATGGTCTCAGGGTGGCACACCTCCTAGAAACCCAGAAACTGCTTGCTAATATTCACTGTGTATCTAGATCGGGCAGTCAGAGAAATTGTACGATTTCCATTCTTAATGTTATCAACAATTTAGTCAGTTAACGTAAAACTGTCTGAAGGGAGAATTATTTACTTGATTTATAGGCCAAAGGAGATAATTTTACTTCTTGTACTTTTATTATTTTAATTAGCATGTCAATTACCCCATTCTCCCTAATCAATGGCATACTTTGTCTGGTGAAATATGTGTTACAGTCTTGGGCTCTTAGATGAGAATCTATCTTGTGTCGGTAGTGAAACTTCAGTTCTTTCGATGGATGCAGTTTGATGACGAAAAGTTTACAAGACAATGACTAGACAAAATTGATTAATTTTTTTTCATTTATGACAGTGTTACTGCATCTGATTATTGCTTTAGCCTTTTTTAATGTAGACAAAATGGATCATTGGTACAAATGAATCAGTAATTGTAAAAACAACATTAGTCCAAAAAAGTAAATTTTTCAGGAGAAGCAAAAAACTGTATACAGGCTAAATAATGGACACAAGAATAAATCCATTAATTTTAATATTGACTGTGTATGTTAGGTAAGCTTTAACAATAAAACAAAGTACTTTAAATGTAATAACTTTGCATGAACGATTTTTTTTAATTGTATGGACTTATGTTGTTATTGCATGATGAACATTTTGGACTGACATTTTAACATCAACATTTGTTTATGTTATCAAAAATTACTTTATTGTATAAATTTAATATACAATATCACTTGTACATTGTCTAATATTGTTTTACAGAGAAATTGAAAAATATTGTTAATGTATGCACACACTGTATGGAAAGACTAAAGATATGACGATGTAAATCGTGACATTAGGAATTAAATTTCTTATTTCACTTTAACAGGACAATGAAGGATTAACACTACACTATACAGGTTATTTTATACCAAGAATGTATTATGAATCATCCACAGAAGGCCACTCAGTCAATTCCAGATAAAAGGCTTTGTGCTCATCAGGAATATATTGCATTAATTGTCCCACATCTTTCAATTTTTTGACATCGATTGCAACTTTGTTATTATATGCAATTTCTGCAGGCAACTTTGGTTCTGTCTGTAATGAATGTCGCAATGAAAAGCGGTGTTTTACGAGACCATCAATATGATAGTAACAGTCAACTTTACCTGGAAGCATTTCACTGTGATGGAAGCTCATAAATGAGGACACTGTGAATTTCACTTTACTGCTTTTGTCCACATTCGTCCCATAACTGTCGTCAGACAAACAGGATCGCTTATAAAATTTGGACCACCATTTTTTGTAACCCAAAATCTCTTCCGAGGTAACAAGCTTTACATTAATATTTTGTTTTTAGGATGATGTCACCATACATTGAACATACTCATACAAAGAATATAATCTGTCTTTTCTTCTTATCACCCTCTTTATGGAAGCAAATGTACGATCACATGGTAAAAATGAATGGCCATGCACAGGAAAATACTGGAATACATCTTTGAATCTGCCAGAACTTACAAGGCAGATCATTACCCTAACCACTGTGTTGTTCTTATTTTGCGCAGGGCACCCATCCGAGAACAGGTGTAATTCAGTAACACTATCAGGTATATCTGTGTTGATGTAATCAACCAAAAACGAGCATACTTCGTTAGGTCCTTTGTGGGCAGTACCTTCGTGGTACATATATACCTTGGATTTGTTGCTCTTTAGGTCTGTAATACAGAATGCATTAACGTTAATTTGCCGTAAATAAAAGCTTAGGCAACTGCAGATTTTGCATATAATCGAAACACAATGCTACCACATGCTTATTCTCTGCACACTTCTCCTTAACACCATCCATCTTTAAATAGAATTTTTTGCTTCTTCTGTTATGTACCATGAGTTCCGCTACAGACACACGCTTTGCAGTATCGTTCAATGATGGACTCTTAATCTTCACTGAAAGTGACTCACAAGAGCAGCAAGTATCGATTTGCGGCCGGCCAAAGCGTAAGTTAAAACGCTCATTGAGAACCCTTAAATAAATTCCATATGACACTCTGGTATGAGGATATAACTTGATGAACAGTTCGTACACACTTTTTACAGATAATTCAGGATTTAAGTAATACATTTCTTTGCTTGAATAATGTGAGATTTTCGTAGGGAATGTTTTAATATGCTCCTCAATTATCGATAGGTCTTCCTGTGGTGTTGCATTGGTTGAAGCAGTACATCCTCTACTGTCACATGGGCGAACATTATTTTTCACACAGTTACAAATTCGTCGCACACGTTCATTTGTAATGCCAAAAAGGCTACAAAATGCCTTTTTGCACACTTCGACCCGCCCAGCATCTCCAGTTACCACGTGATATCGATAATTTAGTGCTCTTGGCTTAGGCTGGCCATCACTTTTCCGGGGTCTTCTGCGTACCACGTCTTTTTTTTCGATCAGCCCTGCAAGGTAACCATCTTGTGTGTTCTTACTCTCAAAATCGTGAAATTTAGTCAACATATCTGGCTGTTCATGTTCAGAGATCCTCTTGAAACACAGTTTCTTACATCTGAAACATATTAATACATGAATACCAATGTCAGGAATTGTAAAAGAGTTGCAAAAAAATTATTTACGTAAAATCAGTTATTTTTTATTGATAGAGTAAATTATCCATATGATATTTACCTACCATAAAACTTAGAACAGATGGGAACCTCTAAGAAGTAAAAAATATAGACAGAAGATTAATTCACATAGCCTTTGAACTCACCCACAGTCAGGTCCTATTTTTACAGCATTAATTTCTCTTCCACTGTGATTCACGTAACCAATTCCCTTTGTTCTGGCAGCTTTCATGAAATTTTTTTTATATAGTTCCGGTTGCGCACCTCTCTTCTTTGACATTGTGCATAGATAATCCAAAGAAACGTGTTCTATAAACAAAACTAAACGGCAATGTATACGCAGCTGCTACAACAATGCACACAGGTAATAAGATCACAGGCGTCAGATATGCTGCCATCTGGCATGCATTCTATTCACTACATGGAAAAAGATCCGATTATGTTCGTGTGGTGCTGACATCTGCCATTTCTTGCAATGATAACGTAAGTCCTGGACTCATGTTGTTACTGCAATGAACACGAAAAACTGTATGCCTGTAAAAGCATTAAATTGTGTAGGACAAGTGTGATTTTTGCGTAGATGCTGCATCTAAATACCCTGAAGGCTTCTCTGCATATATCTAATTTTTGCCAAAAAGTGGACATGTGTAGTTTTTACAATTACTGATTCACATTTATTTGGGGTTCACTTTGTTTGTGCTTGACTGTCTTAAACTTGGTTACATTACATTGATATTATATAACAGTTTTTAAGATAGGCTGTAGCTACTACCTGGTAGTCGGTGGGAAGACATTGCCTGAAAAGTGACACTATTGGCCATAATCTTTCACTACTCATATCATGAAATTGTGAATTTCTATGTATCTGTGTTAGAATATTTTTTAATGTTACAAGCAGTACTGGTTTTCAGCCTTTTGCAGTGGAGTAGTATTCATGCAGTATATTACATGCTCAGTTTTCTAACTGGATTACCTACCCAAATTCTCATTCAGCTTTACAGTTTCTGTGTGTCATACTTCTGCAGCTACCAGTGGGGGCTATGGGATGTCTGTTGGTAGTGGCTGTACGGTGGGCTGTGTGATGACCTCTGCAGGTGGTATGCTGATTTGAAGCCAGGCTGAGTGAACTTAACTTAAAATAAATGTATAGAAAATGTAAAAAGAGGGAAATTTCCTGAAGGACACTGTATTGTGTCAGTGAATATATATACTTACCTTCATACATCGTTTTATGTCTTGTAAGAGCAGCATTAGAGTTATTTGAGTAATATCTTATTGGAAGTTGCTATACAGTTGTTATTAATAGATAATAAACAGGTATTATGATTTTAGATGATAAGCATGTAGCACTGTGGGAATATTGCTAGCAATGGCACTTTGTAATGAAATACAGTAGCTATTAATGCAGCAGTACTGAAGACATATGAGTAAATTCTGTCTGGGATCAGAACTAGTGTCATGTGAATATTTTCTAATAATGTCACACTGTACTTACAGACAGGAAATCATTGCACCATCAGCACGATGGACACAGAAGTAAAAAATTTTATATGTGACATCCAGTTTGAGTCTCCCGACAGAGGTTGTGTGACAGTGATCTGGTAATGGTGATATTTATTGTAATTTGTAATAGGAGCAAAAATGCTTCCACCAAGTACTTTTTAATAATCCAATACTGTAGGAAACTGGTGTTTATTAGTACTGCACTATTTTTCGAATTTTGTTGCGTTTTCACGAAAGGAAGCATGCCTCTTATTACATACATTAGTTTATATATATCTCCTACTCTTTTGTTCTGATGCCACTAGACTATTTTTTTATTTATTTATTGTTTCGTGGGACCAAATTAAGGAGACGTCTCCATGGTCATGGAACAAGTCATTACATGAAATCATAACACGATAGGAGAAATAGATAAAATCAAATACAAGAAATATATTCAGGCGACAAATCGTAAGTTTCAATAAAGAAAATCATTAATGTAACACTGGAATTTGCTTAATTTTTCAGCTCTTCCAGGACTCCTCGACAGAAGGAGTGAGCCATGAAGAAACTAATCAGTTTGACTTAAAAGTGCTTGGGCTACTGGTAAGATTTTTGAGTTCTTGTGGTAGTTATTGAAAATGGATGCAGCAGAATTCTGCACTCCTTTCTGCACAAGAGTCAAGGAACTGCATACCACATGCAGATTTGATTTTTTGCCTAGTATTAACTGAGAGAAAGCTGCTAACTCTTGGGAATAAGCTAATATTGATATCAACAAACGACATTAAAGAAAATGTGTACTGTGAGGGCAACGTCAGAATTCCCAGACTATTGAATAGGGGTCGACAAGAAGTTCTCGAACTTACACCACATATAGCTCGAACAGCCCGGTTTTGAGCCAAAAATACCCTTTTTGAATCAGAAGAGTTACCCCAAAAAATAATACCATACAACATAAGCGTATGAAAACATGCAAACTAGACTACTTTTCGTGCTGAACTGTCACTTATTTCAGATACTGTTCTAATGGTAAATAAAGCAGCATTTAGTTTCTGAACAAGATCCTGAACATGGGCTTTCCACAACAGCTTACTATCTATCCGAACGCCTAGGTACTTGAACTATTCCGTCTCGCTTATAATATGCTCATTCTGTCTGATCAAAATATCGGCTCTTGTTGAATTGTGAGTTAGAAACTGTAAAAACTGAGTCTTACTGTGATTTAGCATAAAATTATTTTCCACAAGCCATGAACTTATTTCATGAACTACATTATTTGATACTGTTTCAATATTACACACAAGATCCTTCACTACCAAGCTCGTGTCATCAGCAAACAGAAATATTTTTGAATCACCTGTAATACTAGAAGGCATATCATTTATATAAATGAGAAACAGCAGTGGCCCCAGTATTGACCCTCGGGGAATGCCCCACTTAACAGTGCTCCATTGGGACTGAACAACAGTACCACTCTCAATATTTCTGAGATTTACCTTCAGCTTTCTGTTCTTAAAGTAAGAGGCGAACCAATAGTAAGCTACTCTCCTTTCTCCATAATGGTCCAATGTCTGCAGTAATATTTTGTAGTCAACACAGTCAAAAGCCTTTGTTAAATCAAAGAAAACACCTAGCGTTCCCAACCTTTTATTTAATCTGTCCAAAATCACACAGAGAAATGAGAATATAGCATTTTCCGTTGTTAAACCATTTCTAAAACCAAATTGTACATTTGACAGCAAATTATGTGAATTTAAATGCTCCAGTAACCGTGTATATAGAACCCTCTCGATAACGTTAACAAACACCGATGGCATAGAAATAGGTCTAAAATTGTCAACATTATCCTTATCTCCCTTTTTATAAAGTGGCTTCACTACTGAGTACTTTAATTGGTCCAGAAACTGACCACTCCTAAAGGAAAAGTTACAGATATGGCTAAGTACTGGGCTAACATACATAGAACATTACTTCAGTATTCTGCTAGATACCCCGCCATATCCATGAGAGTTCTTGGTCTTTAGTGATTTCATTATTATCTCAATCTCCCTCTTGTCAGTATCATGGAAGTGCATTTCAGATAACAGTCTTTGAACACTTTTTTCTAAGAGCGCTATATGATTCCCTGTTGAGGCTAGGTTACTGTTTAGTTCACCTGCTATATTCAGAAAGTGTACATATATGCGACTTATCAGTAACACGGAAATTCCCACTACATACTGATTCTATATCCTCGACCTGTCTCTGCAGACCAGCCACTTCCTTTACGACTGACCATATGGTTTTAATTTTATCCTGAGACTTAGCTATTCTATATGCATACCACATACTTTTTGCCTTCCTAATAACATTTTTAAGCACCTTACAAAACTCTTTGTAATGGGCTGCTGCATTTATATTTTGACTGTTTCTTACGTTTTGATATAGCTGGCACTTTGTTCTACTAGATATTCTTATCCCTCTAAACAGCCACCGAGGCTCCCTGCTTGTGCTAGTACCCTGTTTTGAACGTTCTAACGGAAAGCAACTTTCAAAAAGCACGAGGAAAGTCTTGAGGAAAGCATTATGTTTATCGTCTACTGTACCACCACTATAAATATATTGCCACTCTTGTTCCTTGATAAGATTTACAAAGGTCTCTACAGCAACTGGATCAGCTTTCCCGAACAATTGATAACTACATTTAACATGTGTTGCTGCACAAAAACCTTTTACAGATGAAATTTGTGCATCATGATATGAAAGGCCATTCACCTTTTTGCCAACAGAATGCCCTTCTAGTAATGAGATATGAACAAAAATGTTGTCTATGGTTGTTCTACTGTTCCCTTGCACTCTCGTTGGAAAGAATACGGTTTGCATAAGAGTATATGAATTAAAGAGGTCTACCAGCATCCTTTTCCTTGCACAATCATTTATACAATTAATCTTGAAGTCACCCCATGTAAATAACTTTTGGCATTTCCTGTAAAGTGAACCAAGATCCTCCTCTAGCGTTAGCAAAAAGTTTGTGAAATCGGAGTGTGGGAATCTATAAATAACAACAGTTAGAAGTTAGCTCCACTAAATTTAACCACACGTGCACAACATTCAAACACCTTTTCAGTGCTGTACTTTGAAACATCAATTAACACAAATGGGATGCTGTTTTTCACATATATGGCTACTCCACCACACCGCAAAGAGCTCCTAGAAATGCTGCCAGCCAACCTGTATCCTGGTAAAGGAAACCTCTGAATTATCTCCTTATTTAAGAAGTGTTCAGATATACCAATAATTTCAGAGTCAACGTCTATATGCAATTTGTAGTGTCTCTTGCAGCGTTCTCTCCGCGATATTTTCAGAAATTTTATAAATTATATAACTAAGTACATATCTCGAAATGTCTCTTCTTATCTTACCGATTCCTAAACTTTAATATACAATAATTATCAATGCAAAGTAGTTTGAAGCCCTATTATCCCTTGGATCGTCCATTTACTCCATGGAATAGCTTCTCTGCTATCTATGTTTTCTCTTATGAAAAGAATGAAGAATGCTTGCCGATTAGCCATGAAAGAAGGAGGATGTATATAAATGTATTGTTGAGCTAGTCGCCATCTTGATGAGATTCTGTATCAGAAGGAATTTAACACATGCACTAAACTAAAGTAAGTGTGTTCGCGTATTATTTAACTGATTATTATTGACAGTGTCTGCTTACTACGCTGTGTTGCACGGAATCAGTTGGGAAAGTCTGATTTACACTGGACGAACCTGCCGTTTTTGTATGCTCAACATATCCAGTTACTTCAAATAAATAGGCTAACACGGTCTTACCAGCAGATCTCCGGTCTTCCCCATGTGATCACCGAAAGTTAATAATTATTACAAATTTTGTCAGGAGATTGACTGGCAATTTTCGTCGCACTGAGACTTCGAAATTGCTTCACTGCCTTATGGAATTTAAGTTAAGCTCAATTTAATCAGGATAGAACAGTATTGACCTGTGCGAATGTGATAAGCCTGCTTTGTGAATGAAAATTCCTTAATATACCTATGTTTTTACTATCCTGATCACTGAAGTTAAATGAGGCCGGTGTGAGAGAGGTTTTTAAATTTTAAATCTCACAAAAAAAAAAAATATTAAAAGTTCACTAACTTTATCTCTAATACTTTGTATATTTTGATGGAATATACTAATTCCCTCATTACTCGGATACCTAAGCTTTGTCGAAAGTGGTTCCTCTGTTAGAGAGACTTCCCTTAAGCAGAAATACCTATCAGCTGACTTCAATCTAAAAAACGTTCAGCTCTAACACCCACTACTACCGGAATTTTCCAAGGAGTGATCCCACGACCCCCACCTATGCTGTCACTTATAAGCTTTGCCAACCTCCCCTTCCCATACCTGTTGAGGTGCAGGCCATGTCTAGTGAAACCCGTCTACATCTACATCTACAACTACATCCATACTCCGCAAGCCGCCTGACGGTGTGTGGCGGAGGGTACCTTGAGTACCTCTATCAGTTCTCCCTTCTATTCCAGTCTCGTATTGTTCGTGGAAAGAAAGATGGTCGGTATGCTTCTGTGTGGGCTCTAACCTCTCTGATTTTATCCCCATGGTCTCTTCGCGAGATATACGTAGGAGGGAGCAACATACTGCTTGACTCTTCGGTGAAGGTATGTTCTCGAAAGTTTAACAAAAGCCCGTACCGAGCTACTGAGCGTCTCTCCTGAAGAGTCTTCCACTGGAGTTTATCTATCATCTCCGTAACGGTTTCGCGATTTCTAAATGATCCTGTAAGGAAGCGCGCTGCTCTCCATTGGATCTTCTCTATCTCTTCTACCAACCCTATCTGGTACGAATCCTACACTGCTGAGCAGTATTCAAGCAGTGGGCGAACAAGCGTACTGTAACCTACTTCCTTTGTTTTCGGATTGCATTTCCTTAGGATTCTTCCAATGAATCTCAGTCTGGCATCTGCTTTACCAACGATCAAATTTATATTATCATTCCATTTTAAATCACTCCTAATGCGTACTCCCAGATAATTTATGGAATTAATTGCCTCCAGTTGCTGACCTGCTATTTTGTAGGTAAATGATAAGGGATCTATCTTTCTATGTATTCGCAGCACATTACACTTGTCTACATTGAGATTCAATTGCCATTCCCTGCACCATGCGTCAATTCGCTGCAGATCCTCTTGCATTTCAGTACAATTTTCCATTGTACAACCTCTCGATACACCACAGCATCATCTGCAAAAAGCCTCAGTGAATTTCCGATGTCATCCATAAGGTCATTTATGTATATTGTGAATAGCAACGGTCCTATGACACTCCCCTGCGGCACACCTGAAATCACTCTTACTTCGGAAGACTTCTCTCCATTGAGAATGACATGCTGCGTACTGTTATCTAGGAACTCCTCAATCCAATCACACAATTGGTCTGATAGTCCATAAGCTCCTACTTTGTTCATTAAACGACTGTGGGGAACTGTATCGAACGCCTTGCGGAAGTCAAGCAACACGGCATCTACCTGTGAACCCGTCTCTGTGGCCCTCTGAGTCCCGTGGACGAATAGCGCGAGCTGGGTTTCACACGACCGTCTTTTTTGAAACCCATGCTGATTCCTACAGAGTAGATTTCTAGTCTCCAAATAAGTCATTATACTCGAACATAATACGTGTTCCAAAATTCTACAACTGATCGACGTTAGAGATATAGGTCTATAGCTCTACACATATGTTCGACGTCCCTTCTTGAAAACAGGGATGATCTGTGGCCTTTTCCAATCCTTTGGAACGCTACGCTCTTCTAGAGACCTACGGTACACCGCTGCAAGAAGGGGGGCAAGTTCCTTTGCGTACTCTGTGTAAAATCGAACTGGTATCCCATTAGGTCCAGCGGCCTTTCCTCTTTTGAGCGATTTTAGTTGTTTCTCTATCCCTCTGTCGTCTATTTCGATATCTACCATTTTGTCATCTGTGCGACAATCTAGAGACGGAACTACAGTGCAGTCTTCCTCTGTGAAACAGCTTTGGAAGAAGACATTTAGTTTTTCGGCCTTTAGTCTGTCATCCTCTGTTTCAGTACCATTTTGCTCACAGAGTGTCTGGACATTTTGTTTTGATCCACCTACCGCTTTGACATAAGACCAAAATTTCTTACGATTTTCTGCCAAGTCAATACATAGAACTTTACTTTCGAATACATTGAACGCCTCTCGCATAGCCCTCATCACACTACATTTCGCTTCGCGTAATTTTTGTTTGTCTGCAAGGCTTTGGCTATGTTTATGTTTGCTGTGGAGTTCTCTTTGCTTCCGCAGCAGTTTTCTAACTCGGTTGTTGTACCACGGTGGCTCTTTTCCATCTCTTACGATCTTGCTTGGCACATACTCATCTAACGCATATTGTACGATGTTTTGAACTTTGTCCACTGGTCCTCAACACTATCTGTACTCGAGACAAAACTTTTGTGTTGAGCCGTCAGGTACTCTGTAATCTGCTTTTTGTCACTTTTGCAAAACCGAAAAATCTTCCTACCTTTTTTAATATTGTAAGTAGGCTGTTTATGTTTTCTTATTGGCAACGTTACGTAGCGCTCTGTACGAAAATCACCGGCTGTGCTGTGTGCAGTCTGTGGCTAGTTTGCACTGTTGTCTGCCATTGTAGCGTTGGGCAGCGGCAGCTGGATGTGAACAGCGCGTAGCGTTGCGCAGTTGGAGGTGAGCCGCCAGCAGTGGTGGATGTGAGGAGAGAGATGGCGGAGTTTTGAAATTTGTAATACTGGATATTATGAACTGCTATGTATATTATGATGTTTCAACACTATTAAGGTAAATACGTTGTTTGTTCTCTATTAAAATCTTTCATTTGATAACTATGCCTATCTGTAGTTAGTGCCTTCCGTAGTTTGAATCTTTTATTTAGCTGGCTGAAGTGGTGCTCGCTGTATTGCAGGAATTCGAGTAACGAAGATTTTTGTGAGGTAAGTGATTTGTGAAAGGTATAGGTTAATGTTAGTCAGGGCCATTCTTTTGTAGGGATTTTTGAAAGTCAGATTGCGTTGCGCTAAAAATATTGTGCGTCAGTTTAAGCACAGTCAAGTATAATTGTTCTAAGGGGACTGCATTAATAATATGTTATTTACTTTGTAAAGATGTTTAGACATTATTTATAACGTTCTGTTTTAATGCTCATGTGTTAAGTTAATGTTTCAATAATTATTCTGATCTTTTATGTATGTACTCATGTAATAATTCCTGTAACACTGATGTATATGTTATTCCAATTCTTTTGTAAAGCCTGTACTTCTACAAATGTTATCTGTATTGTTATGTTTTTAATGATGTATATTGTACCTTTGATATTGTATTCTTATGTTATAAAATTGTAATTGACACCAGTTCATCATATTATTAACTTGTAAGTTCCATTTCACTGCACACGTTTCTGATGATCGTACTGTATGGACAATATGTGAGAAGTAGGGACTGTTAGTGTTTGCACGTGTGTTAATAATTCAGCAAGGGACTGGATAACAGCATTGCTGGTTCTAAGGACAATTCCAAAAACTTTGTGAGTGCACAAGTGGTGGTTATGGACTTGCTATATTATCTGCAAGACTCTTCAATGGTGATTGTGCACCTGCACAGTCACAACAGATGGCTGCTGGCCATCTCTACAAGGACTACAGTGGCTCTGCATCTTTGATGACCCACCAATACCATTATTTCTACAAGGACTGCAGTGGGTCTGCACCTCAGATTGCCCACCAATACCATACTGTCTACCAGGACTACAGTGGTCTGCTCTGTGATGACCTACCTACCAATATTCTACAAAACGTCCAATGACTCTGATGTGGGTTTGCTCTGTTGTGGCCCATTACCTGTCAGCATGTCAAGAGTCCGCACTGTCTTTCCGTTGGAAGGACAACACTACTTCTTCAAGACTGCATGGAAATCCACTACTTCCGTGTGCATTTTCTTTTACTGCTCAGACTTTGAGAAAAACACTGCAATTTTACTGTAATGAACAATCTGGACTGTCTCTATGGACTGTGAGAACATTTTAGATTTTGACCAACATTGTATCAATAAGTGTGTGCATTTGATTTCTTTGATATTGTAATTATGAAAATTTTTTTCAAATCTCTATTGGTCACTGTCCAAAACAATTTGTAAAATTTTTTTGTGGGGCGCATGGGGGCTATGTAAGTAGGCTGTTTATGTTTTCTTATTGGCAACGTTACGTAGCGCTCTGTACGAAAATCACTGGCTGTGCTGTGTGAAGTCTGTGGCTAGTTTGCACTGTTGTCTGCCATTGTAGTGTTGGGCAGCGGCAGCTGGATGTGAACAGCGCGTAGCGTTGCGCTGTTGGAGGTGAGCCGCCAGCAGTGGTGGATGTGAGGAGAGAGATGGCGGAGTTTTGAAATTTGTAATACTGGATATTATGAACTGCTATGTATATTATGATGTTTCAACACTATTAAGGTAAATACGTTGTTTGTTCTCTATTAAAATCTTTCATTTGCTAACTATGCCTATCAGTAGTTAGTGCCTTCCGTAGTTTGAATCTTTTATTTAGCTGGCTGTAGTGGCGCTCGCTGTATTGCAGTAGTTCGAGTAACGAAGATTTTTGTGAGGTAAGTGATTTGTGAAAGGTATAGGTTAATGTTAGTCAGGGCCATTCTCTTGTAGGGATTTTTTAAAGTCAGATTGCGTTGCGCTAAAAATATTGTGCCTCAATTTAAGCACAGTCAAGTATAATTGTTCTAAGGGGACGTTTCAATATTTCTATTTACGGCTGAAATCGTTCTGATAGACTCCACCGACACCACTGAAATGTGATCCATGCCTTCTGTCATCAGCGCACCACCAAGTCTCATGTTATTACGCCTGACGGCTGTATTAAGATGAGGCCAATCTTGACGCTGAAACAGCCCCACGAAATGTACATTCCTGTTGCCAGTCTGAGTGGCTATCTTTCCCAGGTCACCATCTATGTCATACTCCCCATTGCTATCAATACTGTTACCAGCCCCACCCACAATCACTACGGCTCCTCTTTAGTAAAATCCCTACATTACCCCCCTCACCCCCCTATGTTAACAGTCTCCTGAGCCAATCCTGCATTAGGCTTCACAATGCTGGTGACCGGGTATTCACTCCCCAACAGTTCCTGCAACTGCTGGCCGACACCTCTGCCATGAGAACTACCTAACAGCAGAACCTCTTTCTTTCTCTTCGACTTTGCAACTGTCCTAGCCACCATAACTTCTGAGGTCTGCTGCGTACTTTCTACATCTACAGCTACTAGAGATTCCTCTCCACTAGACTCTGACAGTTGGTCATATCTATTGCAAACACCTATAGTAAAACTATCTGAAAATCTCCTTCTCCTAGCAGATCTCTTGCCATCAGGCAGCTCCCATTCCGCAAGCCCCTTCTCCCTCCTCATCCTATCTAGCTCCTCCTGTGCGTTTTTCAGCTGCACCTGAAGGGCTGCTGCTCTATCAACTTACTTTTGCTACATACACTGCAGTTCCAGGAGAGGATCTCACCAGAATGCCCACTGGCTTCCCCACTGCATTTCCCCCAGTGAAAATAATTCGAACACGTCTCACACCGCAATCCATTACTCACGAACCTGCGGCAAATCCCACACTTCTCACTCATGGTAAAACTTAACACTTATTGAAACACGAAAACTACTTTATCTAATTTCCGCTACTACAATAAGAAGATGTTAAAAAAACTGACTACAATAATCAAAAACTTACTCTACAAGGGAATTAACTACTATTATTAACGGTATTAATCAACAACAAATGAGAAAATAACAAAAGACTAAGACAGAAAGAAAATCAAACGTCTAATGACACAGTAACGAAACTGAAAACAGTTCCAAAACGCTCTTCTGAAATTATTTCACCAGAAAACACCAGGAACACCGGTTGAAGACTAATAAAGTTCATAAATAAACCACTATACACAAACAATTAATTAGTACTTAGCTTTCGATGCGCCGCTACAGCTGCACCTGGACATCGCGGACTGTAAACACAGGTAAGAGGTTAAGTTGCTCGATACGAAACACTGACAAATATCAGGCCACAACACAAGAAAGGCAGAGGTGAATGATGAAACCACTAATAAGCCACCTATATAGTAAATATTATCACAAAAACCGTTAAAGTATGTGTCTGAAACCTAAAAGTATATAAAAACTTAGAGAGCGATCTCACACGCAGTCACGCAGTCACGCGCTTATGACGTCACACCACTAGTTACAAGTACTACATAAATATGGGCACAGTATGGTTACAAAGAATGAGTAGAGGGTTAACTTTTTTGTATTCTTTATTTTAAAAGTAGCGAAAACTCCTGTGTCGGATGCCTTTTGGTTCCACAAACTTTTGTTAGACTGCTAATCTCGTGTTAGTACTTCTGCCACCTCCTGTTGGTTCCTGGACCTGGCGATGTCCAGTGGGGTTAGCCCGGTGTTTTCCCTGGCCCCGCTGTCGGCTCCGATGTCGAGCAGTGCTTGCGCCGCCTCTGGCTGGCCTTCGCGTGCCGCCAAGTGCAGTGGCGTCCACCCCCACGCATCCCTGGCGTTGGGATCGGCTGAGGACTCCGCCAGCAACCGCACCACAGCCGCGCTGCCGCCTAAGGCAGCCATGTGCAGAGGCGTGTAGTCCTCGTTGTCCCTAGCGCTCACGTCTGCTCCAGCATCGAGAAGAGTCCTCACCGCTTCGACGTGCCTGTTCCATGCCGCAGTGTGCAGTGCAGTCCTCCCGTAGATGTCCTTTCCGTCTATGTCTGCCCCTGCCACCAGTAGAGCCCTCAGCTCTTCCACTCGCCCGTGCTTGGCTGCTTCAATCAGCTTCATGTATTTATCATGTTCTGAAAGGCTCCTGCACAAAACAGATAAATCTCACTCTTTACTACAGACACCGACCCACACACACACACACACACACCCAATCACTCTTACACACACACACACACACACACACACACACACACACGCACACGCACACACACACTGTGTACCTAAATTCCTGTAGCCGTAATTTGTCTGAAGGCACACAGAGTAAATACACGCTTCAGGAACTTGTCTCGATTGCTGTTCTAAATGCTGCTCTAAGCCAGTCTTTGTTTTCTCGAAGACACTAGAGACCACGTGCTGATCATGTACATACTGAGAAATGTAGCAAACTCGCTGCAATGACTCAAATAGATAAGACTTACATTTTGGTACTACAACATGAGTGTTGCAGGTCCTCCGGTGTTAAGATAAAGGCAGGACAGACTCCACACATCTCTTCAAATTAATTTTAATCGATATGAAACACTTACATTGCGATAAATTTAGGCAACTTTGGTGGTTTGAACATTGCACATTGTTACAGAAATCATCGTATTACACAAAAGCATTACAGCAAAGGAACATTTTTATGATGTACAATGGCTTGTAAACTTCAAAAAAATATATTAAATGCCAAGCAAGATGCTGCTGAAGGGAGCAACAGATGGAAAATTAGAAAAGACACTGAAAATGACATTCAATTTGATTTTTGCATTTAAAAATTATTTCTAAATCATCCACACAAGCAACGCATGTTCCCATAGAGGGTGGCTGATTCATGAAGCCATCCCACACATTGAATCTAACGAGAGGTAGACGACGTTTCTTGATTAAGTTCAAGGCACTCTACACATTCGATTTCTTCAACATTTAAATCATCTGAGGAAATATTGAGTAGGGAAATACCATCATCATCTCCTTCTGAAACTGTGTCTTCAAACTAGCGCTTCTTTGATGTTCTTTTTCCTCTGAGTTTGAGGATTTGATTTTTTTTAACTGCTACATTTTTTATGGACAGGCTTTTCCTTTCTTCTTTCCTTCAGTGATTTTTCCATCTTAACATCGCCATGAAGTCGTCGCATGTTAGATTCATTGCTGACTGTTTTCTTTTGGATTTATTTCTCTGAGGTAGTGTAGGAACAGGTGAAATCTGTTCCTGCAAATTCATCGAGTTTCTCCACGAGGAGTCATTAAATTTTTATTGGAACAGCACTTTCCATGGGCAGCTGATCGAACAGTACGAATTTATGAAATGTTTGCAAGTAAAAGGGTGTCCTCTTAACAAATTTGTTTCAGACGTTAGCGTTGATGGCTGATTTGGAGTGAAATCAATAGAGACAGATTTTGTAGTTGGGAATTCTGTCTCCGTATTATTAATGTCTGAAACAAATGTCATGCTTAGAAATTGCTGCTCTCTTAAGCCGTATTGTTTCAGTAGCTCTAAATCTGGATATGCCAGTCTGAACAGACGCAGAAAGAGTCTATGCTTTGAAGAGTAACTCTCCAAACCGCTGGCTTCTAAGTCTTTGCATGCAATTATTGGCAATCCATGTATGTCAAGTCTCTTTAAAGTATGATTTTAGCGGGTTGAAAAACGATAAGTCTAGTGGCTATAAGAAGTGTGTCATATGGCTAGGCAAACGAACTATCGACACTTAGTTTCCAACAGCTAGAACCCAGAAGGGGACAGGATTCGTATGAGAGGCATAACCCTCTAGCAGAAACAGAACAGGGCCAGGTGGCTTCCTAGGAAGGAAATCGTTTTTGAAACAATCCATGAAAATATCAGTGTTGAGATAAGCGGTTCCTCCTCTCATAACAACAACTGATCCTGTAGACATGTTATCTTCAGCCTCTAGTTTTTTATTTGTCCCTTTGTAAAAGCAGTGATGTGATAAGAAATTTCCTTCAGCATTGCAGCACGCCTCTCCACCCGAAGCAGAAGTAATAACATGGACATCTCTGCCGCCTTTTGCGTCCACAGTCTTCTCATGCTCATTGTTTAACTGTAGACCAATTTTTGTCTACGTTGTAGATACTACCTGTTTTATCCAAAAGCCCATTTTCTGTCAACGTTTCTTTCACTAGATCGAAGTAACGATTGGCTTCATCTCTATTCATTCCAATCGCTCTGGCAACAGAAAGTCCTCACGCATTTCTGATGCTTAAGTCTGTATTGCGTTCTAAAAGCGAAAGAAGCCAATCCTTCCCTGTAATTTCCTTTTCGTGATTGAATTTATTTTTCAATCGAATCTGATCAGCTAAATTGAAAGCCATTTGCTTGAGGTCTGATGGTTTGGGAGCAAATCCACATGCTTGCAATTTCTTTACATGGGTAACTAATTTCCTTTCTGCATATTCATCCACGTATGAATATGGTCCATACCCTGTTTTCTTGAAATAGCTTGTAGCAGATCTTCTCCTTAATGTTCATTTTGGAATATTTTTCAGTCGAGCTGCTTTCCATTTTGTATTACCTTACTTTTTGAATGGTATCATGGCCTCGGTCAAAACTTCTGCAGCCCATTTTTCCCTGTCTGTTGTCGTAATGCATTTTCTCGGCATTTTCCTGTAAAACTAAATCGTATGCACTCCTGTTAGCATTGCAAGGATTGCTGCATCTGTCTCACAGTAAGGGTGTGTCAACTGTCCGTTTTCATAGAGACAGATGCCTTGCCGCTATTTTCACCAAAGAAAGAAGCCGTTACTAGACCCTTATAATCTACCACGTTTCTACTGCAGGATCTAACGACTAATCCCATATCTAATAGTGAATACTATTAAAAAGGGATGGTGAAAAATTTCCTTGACTTACCTAGGTCTTTCTTAAATTTCTCCTCTATACTTCACTACTGAAGTACAAAACACTTGCAAATAAATTGATCGCACCAGCGGTTTCAACAACAATGAGCGTCGCATGCACAACAATGTCCACCAAGGAATTTCGTGGACGTGCGCCGTCAGTCACCCAAGTCTTTTACCTTAACTGTTCCTTGTTGTTTATAAAATAAGGTCATTAAGAACAAGCTTATTTCACTATTATCCGAAATGTAATATTAAGACTGATAAATCCATCAGCCATCAATCGATCAAAAACCAACTTTCTGCTTCTCCAAAAAAGCAGCTGATTCATCTGAACATCATACACTTCATACCCTCAAAATGGACCTTACTGTTCTTATAACTGTCAAACGCTTGTTGATCTTTTCTGTGTAATGATGACGCATAAAAATCGAATTCTGTACGCCTTTACAACGGATAACAGCATGGCTGTCTCTTTGAGCCCCACAGTGCTGTCCTAGGCATGGCCCTATTGAAGGTGTTGCACCTTTGCCCTCCTCTAGTTTGCACCGCTTCTCACGGACCAACAGTCGGATTTAAGATTACTAGTGATGTAGCAACTTATTTTAGATCACACAGAGCACTGAAAATGGTCAAGGTCACAGATAAAGATTCAAAACAATCTTACAAAATCGAGTCAGATCCTCAGCTGTGGATCTTGGCAATTTGGTTTGGTGCAACCAAGCTGAATGGCATAGACTGCTGCCGATGTAAAGGCAAGCAGATGCGAACTGATTAGGTTCAGTGATGTTGCAAGACCTTTATCCTACCACGTTCTGTCATTATTACTGTGCACTTTCTGTAACCTGCTCTTTAATTAGGAACTACCTGCCTCATCAGTAGCTTCTAGTGCAAGAAGTCCTCTGCTCAAGTCGACGGGTGTTCTGAATTGCCGAGTTACCGGATGTCTGTACTCTGTTAGGACAATAATACGCACACTGCCGTGCCTCAGTCTTCTTGTCTGTTGGAGCTGAACTCCTTACTCTAAATCTGCAGCTTAAGCTCCTCCAGAAGTCACCTACAGTAGCAGGATCTAGCGTTTTGCATTCGTGTGGTCACCGGAGCAGGCAGTAACGTCAGCCTGTAGCAGTGTGCCTGAGCTGCGAACCAAGGACATCCTCTCCTTCTACTCAAGTTAGTTGTGGCAGAAGACGGTGCGTCAGACAGTTTGATGTATGGCGTTCCAGGCACTGATTTTGGTGGGTATAATAAACGACTTGTAGACCACTACTAGAATCGAGATTTTATTCTTAGAACGAAGTCAGCTTAACCTTCTTTTTTAACAATTCACTTGGAGAGATATTTGAAAGGAGTTCCTTCCTTGTGAATCATGAATGTCTTTAATCTTCCCATCTCAAGTCGTAGAACCCTGACCTAACTAACAAAGAAACGAAGTCTGATCGCACCAATAGAGAGCTGTAGGACCTGTTATGATTGGTCTATTCTTTTGAGGCACGTATTTGGAGACTGATAACCTTTAATATTTTTCCTGAAAAATTTGTAGGTGTTTTTTATGTTTTTCTTTAAAATCCTTCTCCAATTTACTTAGTCTACTTCTGCTGTATGCACATTTCAGTCTTCGAATATCTTTCGTTATTGGTTTCTGGACAATATGGAAATCTTAGCATGTTTCTGTGGTTCTGTTTTTACTACACTTCTTCTATGGTGGCATTCATCATTCAGTGGCCTGATAACAAGTTGTGTTCCACCAACTATATTTGCATTTCCTGGAACTTTGTCTTCAGTGAATTAATGCAATACCTTTTGAACTATCCTCTCAAGGTCTGTTCTACTTTCTGTTGTATTTTCTTTAATTTATACAACACTTTCTTGGTTTTTTGGTTATCTTCAGCTGTTCTGTTTCCGGTATTATAATTTTGTTCTGTGTTAACTTGCTGGTACTAGCACAGTCTTTACTCATAGCAATTGATGATCAAAATCTAAAAATCCTTTCATGTTCCAGAGTTAAAAATTTGTCTTGCAGTTTGGTTTGTCATGGCTACTTAATCTATTTGGAATTCTCCCCACATGTTTAGAGCGTTTTCAGGTTGGGGGATATCGTCTTGGACCTTGATTCCGTTGTAGTAATATAAAAGTATTTTGACACTAATGTGTGAGATGATCCCCTTTCTTGATTGTGCATTAGTGCACTGTGTATGGGCTTAAGATTTGCTTTTACTTGTTACCATTATCTTGTTGTGTGTTAACGTCCCCTAATATAACTGAAAAATGCGTTTCTGCTATGTTGTTTGTTGTTTCTTCTATGTCTGAATAAAGTCTTTCAAGTCTTGTAGTTTCTTTTTCTTGCAATATTTTGTCATTACACATACATTGATGACTGTGCAACTTTTGTTTCCATATCTGAAGACAATTGTGAAGATCTTGTCTCATATTAAACTGGAATGTAATGTTTTCCCTGTCACTGATTTGTGTACTGCAATATTGCCGGTACTCCCTTCCTAACAGCGGGTTTTGCTATGTATTTCCTATTGTTTTCGATGTTGAATGGTTTTTGTTGTGAAAGTTGTCTCTTGTTTTGTGAGGAATATGATGGGAAATTTTTCTGGTTCACCCGTAAGCTGCTAAATTTTACCAAGTTCGAAAACGTATTTTCGTTGAATGTGTCACTATAGAGTTTGTGAAGACGCTTCGAGAATCTCTGACTCTGCACCCTCTGATGTCATTCCAGTTCTCCCAGAAGTACAGCACATTCACTGTGGCCAAGGATAGAGGATATTTTTCCTGTTTATCTACCACATTTGTTTCAAATTGAAAGTGGTTGTGGTGATATCTGTTGGAAATCACAGTTATTAAAGACATCATTTTTGAGACCAAGACATATTTGTCATATCATCACAAACTTGGTGAACGGAATGTCACCGCTAGCTACTGGATGCCAGAACAGAAATTAATGGGCTTAGGCCTGTCTTAGTATTTGGTCTGCCTTGGGTATTTGATTACCACATGACCACACACATCTGGGTGGCTTTCCCTTATCCACCACCTAGGGGGGGGGGGGGGAATCCCAACGGAGTGGCTGTTTTATAAGGTGTTAGTATAGTGAGATGCAGGTACATAAAATTAATGCTTGACTTCTAGACCTCGTTTCGAATCACACAATTACAACGGTCCTCAAACGAGTGTGCCTGGGCAGACAAATTAACAATATGTTCTGTGAAGGAACTGTTTCTGCTTATTCTATTTTCCTTTTCAGAGGGTGTTAAAAATATTCAGTACAACAGATCCTGCAGCCATACCACTAAGAACCTTCCACCTTCTAAATCTGTGGATGTCTTACAGCTCCCTCAACCTCTAAGTAAAATTGCTTTTCCACCGTGTCACGTACAATACATACTGTATTTAGTTTTCTTTGGTTTGTACTCGTAAGAAAATATATCTGCTGTGTAGCTGTGGTCTTTGAGTGGTTGTGATTTTAACTAAGACTGCGTGCGGTTTATGTTTAAAGCAGTTCTTTGTAGCCTCTCATGACCTGTGATTTCTGTATGTAAGGTATTTTGTTCGTCCCTGCAACTGCCTATCGCCCATCAATGATGGAAGTCTTCAATTTATCTCCTTGAACAAAATAATTGTTATTAGGACCATGCAAGTTATTCTTTCTCAGCAATTGTACTACTCTATGCCCTTGATTTCTTATTCTCTTTAACAACTAGTTTTTCACTTCCTTTTCCAAGTGTTGTCCTGGTTAGTTTTGTTTTCCTCTGGTCTAAATCTTTCATGTCCTCGTCCGATTTTCGACTTATCTCGATTTTGATAACCTACTGTGGTTCCTTCACGAAAGTTTTGGTGACACTTTGTACTGGTGCTTTTGTGCTGTTAAGTTCATATATTTCCGTGCCTTGTTTCTGAATCCAGTCCTCTAATTTGTTTTATGTGCCATTCTCTTCTGAGATTCTGCTAATTTCGTTTTCGGTATGTGGTACACAGTTTAAAGTCAGCATGACTGCCCGGATTTCTCAGTTATAGAGAGTGGAAGCCTTAACTGCAGCGCACCTGCAGAGCTGGCTTCTGCTCCCACTGTGTCTGCTGTCTCCACGAATTATTTCCATACTCTACCTACCACCAGAAGATTTCATATACATCTATCGTACTGCACAAAATTACCACCCTCTACACATTATGTATCTCCAGTGATTGTATTCTCACATATGCTGGGATAAAAGCTGATACTAGCGTTGAGAAAACAAAGATGGAAAAATAAGTGACAATAGTTACGGCGACTGCTGCTAACAAGCGAGAAATCCACATTAGAGCCCCATGTATTACAAATTTGCAATGTTAACTACATACGATAAGGTCCATAAAGGTCATTTATAGAAAAATGTATACTAAATAGACATACTTAAATGCACACTCTAGAAAGGGTCAAGTCATTATTCAGCTGCTGAATGTTATTAGTTTGCCTTTATCTGCTCAATATTAATATGCCATTTGGTTTCGACAACTATCACATATTTTCATTTACAATTATATATTCATATAAAATCGAGATTTCCTTGAGTAATGCGGCATGAAAACAGTCTGAAAGATGCATTTCCTTTTGAATTGATATTGCACGCAGAAAACTATGACTGAAAACAGAAATTGCATCCAACACAGCAGTATATTCACTATCTTTGGGGAAGAACTCAGGTATATAGGATCTTTCTCATATAACACCACTGAGAGACTCGTTGGTGATGAAACTGAATACAGTTTACCCTGTGAACCGAGAGAAGGATGCAGAGAAACACTTCGCTCCTTACCGACTATAAAGTCTCAAATCTATAAAAGTACAAAAAATTCTGACAACGATAACATCTGCTTTATCAAAAGATTCAATAAACTGACATTTGACTCATTAATTAATTAATTAAACCTGTCATGATTAAGGCTGTAAGGCATTCTTTTACATCAGGCCAGGGTTTCTCTCATACAGTATCTATTACACCATAGCCACCTAAGAAATATCTAATTTAATCTGACAACTAGTACTGAAATGATTTGAATTTGTGAAGTGTGAGTTAATTATACCATCAACTAAAAAAGGTAATACTAGCATTACTCATAGAACTACAGCTACAGCCACTAATAGTCATATAGTAATAATAATAATGACAATAATTGTGACATTAATTACAATAATTAATTACATGTCGATGGGGATTGATGATAAGAACAACGCAACACTCAGTCCCTGAGCAGAGAAAATCTCCAACCGAGCCAGGAATCCAACCCGAGCTGTTAGAAATAACATTCCGTCGCGCTGACCAGTCAGTTACCAGGGGTGGACACAATAATGTTATAAGAAGAATTTCTTTCTGTACTGCATAGATGTTTCGTAACACATGGATAGCGGTCCCTTTAGTCATACTACGTATGTGAACGCGTGTAGCGACTGAACTCACCGAAACGGAGAGACGTCGTCGGCGTCGGCTAGGGCGGCGCCATCGTCACCTGGGAGGGGCGTCTGGTCGTGGTCGCTGGGCCAATGAGCGGTGCTTCCCTCTGCGGAGGCTGGCGTGCTGCACAGAGAGGCATCACGTGATGTGCGAGGACGGCCACTCCCGTTGGAGGCTTGAGTCCTCCCTAAGGCATGGGTGTGTGTGTGTTGTCCTTAGCATAAGTTATTTAAGTAGTGTGTAAGTCTAGGGACTGACGACCTCAGAAGATTGGTCTCTTAGAAATTCATACACATTTTAACATTTTTGATGTGCAAGGAGGGTGAGGTCTGGTGGAGGCCAAAGGTTACTTTCTACCCAGAGTACTGCCCGTGCACAAACGATGCAGCACACACTGCTGATGACAGTAGAGCGGCTTCTGACACAAGTGACTTACCATCGACCTAATCGGTTTATGCACTGCTTCTCCTTGGTTCCATCCTCTCGCCCAAACCAGTAGCTGAGCATATGAAACTACAGCTCCATTAAATTTCGAGTGTGCAGCTAAATAAGTTTAGCTTATGCTTCTAATATTTTGGCTGTACATCATTCAGCCACCTTCAGAGTGAGCCGAGAGACTGGGCTGGCTGTGGCACAATCCACCACTCTTCAACCAAGTGATACACTTAATAAAAAGATGAAAACAGGACACATAAAAAGCACCAAAAGGAGGGACATAAGAACATAAAAAGGGGAAACAGTAGGGATTAAAATATACATTTACATGGAGACATGCCCTGTGGGACATTTAAAAAGATCGACATAAAGATAAAAAACATAGTTGGCGATTAATGTAACACATAAACTACACTAAAGTCACACATACAGGCTAAAAGTTGGCCACATTATTAAAGCACTCCAGAGTGAAGACACTTTAAAATCACTATAGTAGATGGAGCACACATGACAGAGAATAAAAGCTTTCAGGAGGGACATACCTCTATAGGGGAGGCCTGAGAGGAGGGGAAAAGAGAGGCGCGGAAGGGACAGTGGTGGAGGGGGTCAGAGGAGCTAGTATAAAAGAAAAGGAGGTCAGAGAGCGCACCAAGGGGCAGGACATGACAGGGTGGGAGAGGGAGAGGGAAGTTGGGAGGGAGTTTAGAGACCAAGAAATGGTGCACTGGCGAGGGAGGGGGGTGGGGGAGGGAGGAAAAAACTGCTCAGGAGAAGGGAAGAGGAAGGAAGAGAGAGCCATGAGGAGTGAGAGGGGGAAGGTGGGGTTACGGTTGGTAGGAGGAGTAGATATCAGGATGAAGCACATCATCCTGTAGAAGTAGGTGCTTAAAGTTGCGTTGTGAAAGGAGATGCAGGGTGTGGAGATGGAGTGAGGGCGATACACATCTAGATCTACATCTACGTGATTACTGTGCTATTCATAATGAAGTGCCTGCCAGAGAGTTCAATGAACCTCCTTCAAGCTGTCTCTCCACCATTACAATCTCAATGGTGCGCAGGGAAAACGAGCACTTAATATATCAGTGCGAGCCCTCATTTCTCTTATTTTATTGTGATGATCATTTCTTCCTATGCAGGTGGCTGCCAGCGCAATTTTTTTGCTATCGGAGGAGAAAACTGGTGCAAGTTGAGCTCTGCAGCTGACGATAACCCTAATGTCAGCGTCAGAGAAGTTGCTGCTGTACAAGGTAACGTTGACCACGTAACTTTATGGGGAGTGCTACGGGAGAACCAGTTGTTTCAGTACCATGTACAGCGTGTGCAGGCACTATCAGCAGCTGATTGGCCTCCACGGGTACACTTCTGCGAATGGTTCATCCAACAATGTGTCAATCTTCATTTCAGTGCAAATGTTCTCTTTACGGATGAGACTTAATTCCAACGTGATCAAATTGTAAATTTTCACAATCAACATGTGTGGGCTGACGAGAATCCGCACGCAATTTTGCTAACACGTCATCAATACAGATTTTCTGTGAACGTTTGGGCAGGCATTGTTGGTGAAGTATTGATTGGGCCCCATGTTCTTCCACTTACGCTCAATGGAGCACGTTGTCATGATTTCATACGGGATACTCTACCTGTGCTGCTAGAACATGTGCCTTTACAAGTTTGACACAACATGTGGTTGATGCACGATAGAGCTCCTGCACATTTCAGTCGAAGTGTTCGTACGCTTCTCAACAACAGATTCGGTGACCGATGGATTGGTAGAGACGGACCAATTCCATGGCCTCCACGCTCTCCTGACCTCAACCCTCTTGACTTTCATTTACGGGGGCATTTGAAAGCTCTTGTCTACGCAACCCCGGTACCAAATGTAGAGACTCTTCGTGCTCGTATTGTGGACGGCTGTGATACAATACGCCATTATCCAGGGCTGCATCAGCGCATCATGGATTCCATGCTACGGAGGGTGGATGCGTGTATCCTCGCTAACGGAGGACATTTTGAACATTTCCTGTAATGATGTGTTTGAAGTCACGCTGGTACGTTTTGTTGCTGTGTGTTCTATTCCATGATTAATGTGATTTGAAGAGAAGTAATAAAATGAGCTCTAACGTGGAAAGTAAGCGTTTCCGGACACATGTCCACATAACATATTTTCTTTCTTTGTGTGTGAGGAATTTTTCCTGAAAGTTTGGCCGTACCTTTTTGTAACACCCTGTATATCTCTCAATTGCTGTAGGTACTATTTCTTTGAAACCATTCCCTAACTTTTCTACGTTTACTTGATCAGTTCGGAAGGAGTACTGACTGTCTCTTAAAAAGGCGTTAAGAGCATTTCAATAAGTGTTTTAAATAGATATTCTTTGCGTTTCTTTCTTATGGTTGTAGGAGTTACGGTATTCAGCATAGCAGCTACTGCCTTGTGGTCGCTAACCCCTGTATTCGTCACGATACTATTTGTCCGTGATTATTTATTGCTAAGAGGTCAAATATGCTTTTGCAATTATTTACGCTTCGATTGGGCACATGAACTAATTGTTCAAAATAAGTTTCTGAGAAAGCATTCAGTACAGTTTCGGATGATGTTTCATGCCTGCCTCCGGCTTTAAACTTAAAAAATTTTTCCAGCAAATCGAGGGTAGATTAAGGTTACCATCGACTATAATTGTACGAGTGGGATACCTAATTGAAACAAGACTCAAGTTTTCTTTGAACTGTTTAGCAACTACATCTTCTAAGTCGGGAGATCGGTAAAACGACCCAATTAATAGTTTAGTACTATTGCCAAGTATAACCTCTCCCATACTATTTCGCAGGAATTATCTACCTCAATTTCACTACAAGGCAAACTACTTCTGACAGCAATAAATACCAATTGTATTTCATCTATCCTTTCTGAACACTCTTAGATAGTTAGAAAAAATTTCGGCTGAACTTATTTCCGGCTTTACCCAGCTTTCTGTACCTATACCTTTCGAGCTTCAGTGCTTTCTATTAGTCCTTGGTGTCGTGATTCTTTACCAACAGAAGTACGACAATTTACAACTACAATACCGATCGTTTCTACAACTAACTTGCTGTGTTTTACCTGCCCCCTTTTAGATGGACGCCCTTTCTGTGCTTCCCTGAGGTCCTCTAACCTAAGAAACCGCCCACTCTCTTCCACACAGCCCCCACTACCCGTGTAGGCGCTTCCTGTGTGTAGTGCACTCCAGACCTATTAAGCGGAACCCGGAAACACTCTACCCGATGGCGCAAGTCAAGCAATCTGCAGCCTACACGGTCACAGAACCGCCTGAGACTCTTATTCACACCCTCCACTCGGCTCTGCACCAAAGGACCACAGTCGGTTCTTTCGACGATGCTGTAGGTCGTGAGCTCCGCCATAATCTCGCAAACAAACTGGCAGTCTTTACCATTCCCACTAGCCGCCCAAAACAAGAGAGAATCTCTTCCGATCCAAAGCGATATACGTCATTGTTACCGACATGAGCCACCACCTGCATTTGGCTGCTCCCTGTACTCTTCATGCAATCCGGAAGCAGCCATTCCACATCCGGAATGACTTCCCCCGGTATGCACTCGGAGTACACACTGGCTTCCTTCCCCTCCTTGACAACCATGTTTCTAAGGGGCCCCATTACGTACCTACCGTTGGAGCTTCCAACTACGGAAGGTTACATTTTATCGTGAAATGGGGTGATAAAAGAATTATGTGGACACGGTTTTCGCTTGCTTCGTTTACCACACAAATGAAATTCACTGAAGTGCCCAAAAACTGTTACGTCTGCGTAATATCGTGTAGGACATTCCGAGAACGCAGTGTGCCGCAACGCAACCTGGATGGACTCGAGTAATGTCTAAAGTAGTGCTGGAGGGAACTGACACCATGAATCCTGGAGGGATGTCCATTAAACCGTACATAAAACTGCAATAGTACGAGGGGTGGAGATCTCTTCTGAACAGCACATTGCAAGGTATCCCAGATATGCTCAATAATGTTCATGTCGGGGGAGTTTGGTGGCCATCGCATTGTGTTTGAACTCAAAAGAGTATTCCTGGAGAAACTCTGTCAAATTCTGGACGTGTGGTGTGTCGCATTGTTCTTCTGGAATTGCCCAAGTCCGTCGGAACGCACAATGGACATGAATGGATGCAGATGATCAGACAGGATGCTTACGTACGTATCACCTGCCAAGGTGTTACCTAGATGTTTCACGGGTCCCTCATCACTCCAACTGCACACGCCCCACACCCTTACAGAGACTCCACCAGCTTGAACAGTCCCCTGCCGACGTGCTGGGTCCATGAATTCATGGGGTTGTCTCCATATCGGTACATGTCCCTCCGCTCGATACAATTTGAAACGAGACTCGTCCGACCAGGCAACATGTTTCCAATCATCAACAGTCAAATGTTACTGTTGACGGGCTCAGGGCAGGCATAAAGCTTTGTGTCGTGCAGCCATCAAGGTACAGGAGTGGGTCTTCGGCTCCGAAAGCCCATATGGATGATGTTTCGTTGAATGGTTGGCACGCTGACATTTGTTGATGGCTCAGTACTGAAATCTGTAGGAATTTGGGGAAGGGCTGCACTTCTGTCACATTGAACGATTCTCTTCAGTCGTTGTTAGTTGCAAGATCTTTTTCCGGCCGCAGTGATGTTGGAGATTTGATGTTTTACCGAATTCCTGATGTTCACAGCACGCTCGGGAAATGGTCGTACAGGAAAACTCCCACTTCTTCGCTATCTGGGAGATGCTATGTCCCATCTCTCGTGCGCCGACTATAACAAAACGTTCAAATTCAGTTAAATCTATATAACCTGCCATTGTAGCACCAGTAACCGACCTAACAACTGCGCCAGACACTTATCGTCCTATAAAGGCGTTGCCGACAGCAACGCCGTATTCTGCCTATTTATTTTTCTCTGTATTTGAATACGCATACCTATACCAATTTCTCCGGCGCTTCAGTTTACGATGCCCTTCATGTATAAGTGCAGCGGGATCGTCACCAGATGGCTTCGCAAAGTTTACAAAATTGTCAAACTCGTTGGTAAACGTATGTGTCCGAATCCTGCTTCTAGGGTGGCTAACTGAAGGTATCAAAATACGAGATAGTGTGTCCCAATAGGCGATACTGCAGCGTATTAAGATATCTGTGGGGTCGCATATTCGGAAAAAGCCATCCTGCGCTAGGAATCTAGACTCGTAGTTATTCTGCGTGGCTTGAACTACAGTTCGTTATACACTCTTAAAATCAATAATTCCTGATAAAGCCCAGCTTCTAATGGTCTGCGCTTCTGGCGGTATGAGGACCGAAGTTCTGATACTCCCCAACAAAGGTGAGCTCCTACTTTAGTCAGGATACAGCTGCATCTCACTAGCGATGTCTCCCGTAACAGGCACCTTCCATTAAAATTCAAAATAATTTTTGATAATGATAGTATTCTTTTGTTAAATTAAAAACAATGTCAGGTTAGAACATAATCAGACCTTTTCTCGAACTATATTCTGTGACTGCATTCCAGCGTCTGACACCTCTAAATTCACACCTGCAGACCTTACAAATTATTGAGTTATATTTTGCTTCTAACTTAGAGAGAAACGAAACGTAGTTTTCGTTTGAAAACCACATTCTATGCTTTTCTTGTCAATTGGGAGGTCGTCGAATTTCGTATCTGCTTATCTCTTTTGGATCACTGTACACGTCCAATGAAATATTAATAAATATTTTCTCACACAGTGTGAATGCCTTATTCAGACCTGTAGCGCTGAACAGTTGAAACTATTTTTCCCAGCGTGTTTATAATTTTACTCTGAGATCAAAAATTTTGTGCTCATTACTAAACATCTATTTTCTGTTACTCGATATCACGTTAATGATAGTCCCTGCTGCATCTGCTTTTTCGTTCTGCCTGCAACTTCCGCAAATAATTTTATAAATGTTAAAGAACATTGTCTTCGATAACTTAATTTGGACCAGACTGTTTTCGAAACTGATAGTGCTAGTGCTCCTGAGTAAAGTGGAAAAGTAATGCTGTTGAGCCGGGCACTTACATTTCAATGGGTAACGTGAAAGAAAAGTATATCATTACCAGTTTCACTCATGCCAAAAACTTAATAATTACTCATTTAGTTACTCTCTGTGATGTTTGAAATGGTATCTTTGTAGAAGATAAAATTTTACTGCGCGTGTGACTAATCTAAAAATACTTACCCCTCTAAATAATAATATTATCTCAATCCTATAAAGCAAATCCCGCTAAAATAATTTCGCAGTATTCTGTTTGGTATTTTGTGAGTTCTGTGACACAGTTCTTGCTAGCTCTTACAATAATAATCCTTTTAAACACCAAAAATTATACGCATGAATGTTTTACTCATCCAAACAAAAGAAGCAACCACAGAAAGGCAGTTGGCATCTGCCACAACGAGCACGTAATGGCCATGTGGAGCAACCGCACGAGTGACCAGCTGGGACTTTGACTGTGGACGACTCACACAACTTCTTACGAACTGCATCTACTGTAGTGCTGCTAGTCAAACCACTACACACTTCGCGACCGCTGTTGACATCCTATCCTTCCGTGGATAACGTTTAATTCGTATTAATTTCTAATGTTGCTTATACTACGTCTGCCTGGTGTGATAATATGTAGCTGCTGTAGCCTAATATAGGCAGCAATGGGGCGAAAAAATTGAGAAAATTCGTGACGTGGCTGTACACTCCGTGAATGACTGATGTAAGACTTAGTCATTGGCTGTGCCAAAAGTTTTGTTCTGTCGACTGTACATACCTGTACACGTGTCAGTAACTAAGCAGGACAGATATGAGATCTTGTTGGACAACATTGTTTGTACGCATAACAGTAAGAATCACACAGAACTGGGAATGGCGATTACCTTTTTTTTATTTAATGTAGCACTATAACAGCAGATTGTGTACGTAGCTCGTATGTCAGGGATGAGGCTGTGGGAGGCACAGCTGATAACAGGGGAATAGCAGGATTTCAATTGAGTGGGGATGAAATTCAGAGGAGCAAGGCGTAACAATACATCTGTATGTTGACAATGAGGAGTGCAATTGTCGTAAAATATTATTTATTTATTGTAAGAACTGTAGGTAAACAAATTAAATGCTGAGCACGTGGACAAATATCTCGATATTAGGGTAGCTGCAGACATTATCAACTGCAATAAAGCGGCTCCCTCCAACGCAGAGTATTCTGATACGTTATTGGGATGAGGAGAAGAGGAGTAACCGAGATTGTAGCTTCGCTCTCCAGCTGATGGCGATAATAAACGTCGAAGGGTACATGGAAATTTTCCTGCCACTGTGTTATTGCTTTAAAGACAAGAGTTTAGTTAAGTGCTACGGCTTATAAAAGTCCGTTTAAGAGTAATTAAATGTTATTAAAGGCAAAAGAACATTACATAAATAAAAGTTTGTGAATAGATGAGTTATTTTTCGTTCCAAACGAACTTTATTGGAATGGTTAAGTGTTCACATGTACGTGCATAGACAGTCATCTCCCTTGATGAATGAATGCGTGGTCGAGTCTGCGCACGGTCCAGTTCGAGCGGAATAGGTCTCCTCTCACTGGATCTGTTATAATTTTATCAGTAACTTTCCCCCTGCTGACTCCAGCATTCGAATATCATGGGCGTGCACGACTGCACGTAACACGTAGTGACGTCTGCCCATAGCGAAGCTGTATAAGTACGGAACGTTTCAGAGAACGACGGAATCTAGCAGCATCAGCGGCGTGGAGCAGAAGAGGGCTGCAGCGTTCCATCACAATTCTCTTTTAGATCACGGCGACTGCGAAAACTCTAGTAATGCAGAAATGCTTCCAAAACTTGCTAGATGAACTCTGTCCTGATAAATGGTACTTAGGCATTCAACGGGCGTCACGGACTTTTTAGTATTACATATTCCATATAGCAGAACTATTTGAAACCTTAATAATTGATGAGTAATAAGTAAATATACAAACATTAAAAAGATACAAAGATTTTGTGATATTATGAAACAGTTCTAGTAAAACTTTTAGAAACCATCAAACTTACGGCTCATAAACTGAAACATTGACGTATAAGTATATTTGAATCATAATGGTCGTCGAACACTTCACTGATGTGATGTATATTGAATATCATATGACTGCAAATCGGAATGAGTGAGAGAGGAAAATCATTATAGTAAGCAGAGACAATATTTATACACACATTTACGCCTGAAAACTGATCGTAGGTTGTTACTCCAATGAATTAAATTCCTTTTCATAGTTGTGTTCAGTGTAACTGTAATCATCAGACCGTGATTAGACGATTTCCTAGGGAATGAAGGCGTCAGTATGAATTTAATTAATGAGAAAGAGGTTACATAAGAGAATGGGTACAGTTCAGACTCAAGGATACTTGACTGTACAGAGAAAGAGGTTAACTACTGTGACTTCTGTCAGTGACCAGAAGGTACAGGATAATGTATGTAAACTGAGAGATAATCACTGAAGGGAGCATCTGTTACGTATGTTTTTTGTCTGTGTGTGTGTATGTGGGGGGGGGGGGGGGGGAGGGGTCGGGTGTGGTTGTTGTTGTTGTGGTTGTTGTTGTTATTGTCGTGGTCTTCAGCCTGAAGACTCGTTCGATGCAGCTCTAATCATCTCCTAGTAACTACCGCAGCCTACATTTTTCTGAATTTTTACTGTATTTATCTCTTGGTCTCCCTCGACGATTTTTTACACCCACACTTCCCTCCAGTACTAAACTGGTGATCCATTGAGGTCTCAGAATATGTCCTGTCAATCGATTCCTTCTTTTGGTCAAGCTGCGCCACAAATTTCCTGTCTCCCCAATACTGTTCAGTACCTCTGCTGGACCCACCTAATGTTCAACGTTCTTGCATCACATTTCAAAAGCCCCTGTTCTCTTTTACCTAAACTGTAAATCATCCGGTTTTCAATTTTAAATTTCACTTTCACTTTCATACTTTGCTATACCCCAAAGACATACCTTTAGAAAAGACTTCCTATCACTTAAGTCTTAATTCGTATTAACAAATTTCTCTTCTTCATAACCTTTTCTTGCCATTACCAGTCTAAATTTTATGTCCTTTCCACTTTGTCCATCATCCGTTGCTTTTCTGGTCAGACAGCAAAACTCATCTACTACTTCAATTGTCTATTGATGGATTAGTAACTCAAACAGATATAACGGGAAGGTCCTGGAGTAAGTAACCACTGCAGAACCCACTGGATGGCGTTTAGTAACACCACAGAGAACGTCAAAGAAGACAGACGGGTAGAGACTGGACGGTAGCTCCTGAAAGAAGCAAGTGTGACGGTTGGCCCAGTGAAACCCCCTCCCTGTGTGTGTTGTAGCAGGTGGTATACCATAGGGTGGCGCACATACTGAGGCGCAACTGAACAGAATGGGCAGGGAAATGTGAAACAGAGGCTCAGCGTCACGTGGAACTGACCCAGGCTGCCGTGTTGTTGTGAAGCCTGCATGTGTACTCACGCCACTTTCTTTTATAGGTGTCATCTATACAGGCTTCAGTTGAGAACAACAATCTCCTATTTGAAACATAGTGCACTTCTTAGAAGTTATCCCCAATTCATTAGTGGTTGGCGAGAATCAACGTGTTTTCTTACGGAAATTGTGGGCATATAAGACAAATGTACCTAGAAAGTAAAAGAGAAATTTGCAACACATCCAACTACAGTAATCATCGGCGTTACTACATGTAATTTATGAGCAGATCAGGATTCACAGCATGGCAACATAAAAAAAATGGCTAGTTTTAAATGGGACAAACTTGCTCCTCATCTTCATCTTCGCTTTACGCAGCGCGATTCCATTTACAGGCAAGTCACTGTCGGCAGCAGCACAGACAGCAAACAACAACATAGGCTACTTTCGCATAAACAACTTCACAGTGATTTAAAAATGAACGTAAACCGTCTCGACTCGATGAAAAAAAATATTTATTTTGAGGTATCCGGTTTCGGTCAGTTTTTGACCTTCTTCAGGTACTCATACTATGATGGCAGGTGGTGTGGTGAATGCAGCGGGTGTTATAACTCCACGAAGGTCCACCACTGTGTTTGTTATAACTCCACGAAGGTCCACCACTGTGTTTACTTTAAAAAAAATTTCTGTTGGTGGAGACGTAACACCCTCTCCATTGACCACCACTGCCACCTACCATCATGGTGTGAGAGTCTGAAGATGATCAGAAATTGACCGAAACCGATTACCACAGAATACGAGGCGTGTTTTTTAAGTAAGTACCGCTTTGAAATTAAAAAAAGACGTGCTAAGATATCTCAATAATTTCATTTTTACATGAAATCCTGTACCTTAATCTACTTTTCTACATAATTTCCGTCAATATTGGGGCACTTGCCATAACGTTGTACCAGTTTTTGAATACCCTCCTCGTGGAAGTCTGCCGCCTGTGTTAACCACAGCATCACCACTGTTTTGACTTCGTCATCGTCTGGAAGACGCAGATCGCCCAGGTGTTTCTTAAAGTGCAGGAACAGGTAGTAGTCACCGGGCGCAAGATCGGGGCTGTACGGAGGATAATCTAGAGTTTCCCATAGAAAATATGTGATGAGATCTTTGGTCTGATACGCCACATGCGGACGGGCATTGTCTTGCAGCAAAACGATGCCCTTGCTCAACTTCCATGAACTGTTGCTTTGATTCGGGTGTGACGTAGGCCACCCATGATTCATCGCCCGTAACAATTTGGCTTAAGAAATCATCACCGTAGTTGTGGATCCGCTCAATAAAAGTCAATGCTCTGTCTAAACGTTTGGTTTTGTGCACATCCGTCAACATTTTCGGTACCCAACGTGCGCACAATTTTCGGTAATTCAAGTGCTCGGTCACAATTCCATACAAAACACTACGAGAAACAATAGGAAAGTCATTCGGCAAGGAGGAAATCGTAAAGCGTCTGTTTTCTCCCATCCTATTGTCCACTTCCTGCACCCAACTTTCATTAACGACCGAAGGACGCCCAATCCGTTGTTCATGATGCACATTTGTGCGGTCATCTTTAAATGTTATCACCTACTTTCTTACCATTCCATCACTCATAATGTTTTCTCCGAAAACTGCACAGATTTCACAATGAATATTGATCGCTTTTAGGCCTTTAGCACTAAGAAATCTTATAACAGCCCGTACTTCACAGTCGGCGGTACTCACGATTATCGGAGGCATCTTAAACAGTCAGTACACAACGTAAACAAGGAAGAATCAGACTGTAATGGCGTCAGTGCGTAGATTAAGGTACAGGCTTTCATGTAAAAATAAAATTATTGAGATATCATGGCACGTCTTTCTTTGATTTCAAAACGGTACTTACTTAAAAAACACGCCTCGTAAACGTTTTTTTTCGGTCGAGACTGTATGTACTCATTTTAAAGTATTTTTTTGGGAGATCACTGTACTCCACGGGAAATGATCTCAAAAAATAATTTGCTTACAGTGATCTGAGTTCACCGGCAGACATAACAAATCCTGCACATCCGTGTGACCTGCCTGCAAAGCATGCATGTTACTGTATCTGCTCTGTATGTGTCCTCGACATCACATCACTGGGTCCACAGCTGGAATGCGCCCACAACTTTTGCTCGGAGGCATGGTGCCAGAAACTAAATAACAGCTTGTGGCACGTATGCAATTTAAGAGAACTACTGATGATAAATACAGACGAAACAATTTATGAGCTTATGAAAAACAGGGGCTTTCCAAGATTTTTGTTATCTAGTATCTGCTAATAAATACAGTTAAATTGCTAGTTTCAATGAAGCTGTTATGCTTCAAATGGCTCTGAGCACTATGGGACTTAACGTCTGAGGTCATCAGTCCCCTAGACCAACAACGACTCTAAGGAAGGCCTCGGCGCTTGTCCGTGATGTCACGTCAGCTAGGCACGGTGAACGTCAGGTCTGTTGCAGGCATACTCATAATGGTGGTGTCTCCCTCTCCGACACAGGAAAATGTGAAACTATTGGCGGTAGTTGACCAACACACGTTGTTCTGAGAGATTTCTGCAATCAATTAATTGTGCAATTCATTACACTTCTTAACAAATAGTGTACTCCTGAACTTAAATTTCCACCTGATATACAAAAACAACTTCATGGTCCAGCAGCAACGGAATTCGTGCTTCTTTACCTTATTTGTAAATCAGAGGAAGTTACGTTTGTACTGGGTTGCTTTTACAAGAAACTGTGAACGTATTGGCGCTCTTCTTTAGGTATCTTGGTTGACTATGGGGTGAGGAGCACTGAATGTTAATGAAATGTCTTGCGATTGTACGCGTTGGGGGAGGGGGTGGGGGACATAAGAAGAGGCAAAAGAGAGATACTTTCTAATGTGCATGTTTAAAACAGTTTAAGCTTAGCAGTATTTTCGATGTATGAAGCTATTTTGTTTCCTGTTTAGAATTTCGTTTTCAACGACTGTAATCTAATGACTGGCAACAGTCGGACATTTACACATGTAAATTAGTTCACATTTCCAGTGACGACGTCAAACGAAAATAAATAAATAAGTAAATAAATAAAAGAAACGAGTTCATTGTAAGGGGGTTGGGGTAAGTTTCAATAACAAAATGGATCAAATAAATATAGTTACTGGAATGTAAGATTTCCGAAGCTGGCAATGGGGCAAAGCATCTTCTCATATTGATCTACGTTTGTTTCGTCAGGATTCAGTAATACAGAATTATGATCTTCATTTCTAGCTTTATGATAGTAAGAAAATCTTTAAAGAAATCAGCAGACTCCAAAACAATTCCAAACCTTTTTTCCAAAAATAAGAGATTTATAGTGATAAACATGCCCAGGCGTTTCTGCCTGCAACAGGCCTGGCGTTCGCCGTGCCTAGCTGACGTGACGTCACCAACAAGCACCGAGGCCTTCCTTTGAGTCGGTGTTGCCTACACTCAGTGGCAAGTGCAGTAGTCTTGGAAATACGCACCCACGTAGAACTGGGCCGCAGAGATGCTGGTGTTGTGCTTACCTGTTTTCTGCGGGTGGCTCAGACAACAGTTGACTCACTTTGATGAGGTCTTCTGTGTGAGTGCGCATTGCGTCGGCCCAGCCCTGCGAGGCCATCACGTCAAAGATTCGAGCCTTGATGAAGGCGAGGGCAGCGTCCCTGAGGTCAGTACAGGAGTACCTGACAGCAAGGACGGCCGCGGCGGCCGCAGTCTCCACAGAGAGTTGCGGGGCCGCCTGCAGGGCGCAATCTGCCGACGAGTCGTACTGGGGAGCCGCACTGGGCACGCGGGGGGCCTGCAGAGTGCGGTGGGCGGCCAGCAGTCTGCGCAGCTCCCGGCCGTCCACGTCCAGGAGGCTGACCCGCGGCCTGCCGAGGTCCGGCGCGCCGGGGCGGAGCGCGGAGGCCCCGGCGCCGCCCACCAGCAGGCGCGCGCTTGCCGACAGCCGCGACACCACGGCGCCGTCCGCAGCGCCCGGCACCGCCGCCCACTCCCTCACTTCCTGCAGTGACTCCACCACGAACGGTTCTGAAACAAGCAGCCATTGATACGTCCTCTGCCCTTACGCGGCACTCCCTGTACTTGTGAAAGCCACAGGCAGATCTACACTGAAGAGCCGGAGGAATACGTACATCTGCCTAATATCGTGTAGGGACCTCGCAAGCACGGAGAGGTGCTGCAACACAACTTGGCATGGGGTCGACTAAAGTCTGAAGTAGTGTTGGAGAGAGTTGACACCACGAGTCCTGCAGGTTCAAATGGCTCTGAGCACTATGGGACTTAACTTCTGAGGTCATCAGTACCCTAAGAACTACTTAAACCTAACTAACCTAAGTACATCACACACATCCATGCCCGGTGCAGGATTCCAACCTGCGACCGTAGTGGTCGCGCGGTGCAGACTGTAGCGTCTAGAACCGCTCGGCCACCCCAGCCGGCAATCCTACAGGACTGTCCATAAATCCGTGATAGTACGTGGGGGTGGAGATCTTTTCTGAATAGCACGTTGCAAGGCCCCACAGTTATGCCCAATAATGTTCATGTCTGGGGAATTTGGTGGCACGGGAAATTGTTTAAACTCAGAAGAGTGTTCCTGGAGCCACTCTGTAGCAATTCTGGACGGATTGGGTGTCGCATTGTCCTACTGGAATGGCCGAAGCCCATCGGAACACACAATGCACGTGAATGGATGGAGATGATGAGACAGGACGCTTACGTACGTGTCACCTGCAAGATTCGTATCTAGGCGTATCAGGGGTCCCATTTGACTCCAACTACAAACGCCCCACACCATTACAGAGCCTCTACCAGCTTGAACAGTCCCCTGCTGACATGCCGGTTCCATGGATTCATGTGGTTATCTCCATACACGTATACCTCTATCCGTTCGAAACAATTTGAAACGGTACTCGTTCGACGAGGTAACAAGTTTCCAGTCATAAACAGTCCAATGTCAGTTTTGACGGGCCCAGGCGAAACCTAAAGCTTTCTGTCGTACAGTTCTCAAGATCACACGAGTCGTACTTCAGCTGCGAAAGCCCATATCGGTGATGTTGCACGCTGACACTTGCTGATGGCCCGGAATTGAAATCCTCATCAATTTGCGGAGGGGTTGCACTTCTGTCACGTGGAAAGATTCTCTTCAGTCGTCGTTAGTCCCGTTCATGCGATATCTTTATCCGGCCGCAATGATGTGGAGATACAATATTTTAACGGATTCCTGGCATTCACTTTACACTCGTGATATGCTGGTACGGAGAAATCCCCACTTCATGACTACCTCGAAGACGCTGTGTCCGATGGCTCGTGCCCAGACCTTAGCACCACATTCAGACTCACTTAAATCTATATAACCTGGCATTGTAGCAGCAGTATCCGATCTAACAACTGCGCCAGACACTTGTTGACGTATATAGGCATTGCGCCGAACTCAGCGACGTATTCTGCCTGTTTATATATCTCCGTATTGGAATACGTGTGCCTATACCATTTTTTTTTTTTTTTTGCTTCAGTGTTTATTGAATCTTATTGGTTAAAGTTATACATCACGAATCACTTTCAATAATGACAATGATATCCTTTGTGTGCCAAATTGACGCCACCTTTTAACGCTGACAATAACAACCTAGCGGAAGGGGAATTTACATTCGTCTTATGAAAATAGCACTGCGTTTATATTTTAGTGTTCTGACAAACATATTTATTGTATTAATGAAATGTTTTACCAGATTCCATACGTGTTTGGAATTTTTCAATTAAAATTAACACAAGAATGAATGAATGTTGTGTTCTCTACTTCCAGGTTCACGACCTCTACATATGTTTAAAATATGTTAGAGTAAAGGTCAACATCATTGAAGAAAATGATCGATTAAATTTTTATTTTTGGTGATCATATAATCGGTAGTACAAATTACTGAAAGTGTGTTGATATTCCCAAGAGAGTGCTAAAAGATATTTTGGTTCAGGAACCTTGTTACACATCTGCACCTCTTTAATAAGTATAATATAACTCAACAACAGTTAATAAATTTGGGTTTTTCCATCGTTTTAGGTTAGGAATAAAGTACCTGCTCGTTTGTTATGAGTGTTATGGTAAAATCTTGGTGCTGTTGGGGTAATAGCTGGCAAACTATAATAAAGTCACTTCTAGAATTTCCTTTTTGTTTCTTAACGTTTCCTTTGCACAAGAAGCCGCCGAATAGGTGCAGAACGTTTCCTTAATTAGTTTCTGCAGTTATGTGCTTCACAGTGCCAATAGGCAGTTCGATGGGCTTACGTTTTTTAACGAATGTCTCTCGTTATTGACAAGAGTCACAAAGTTGCATTCAATCCATTATGTCACGTAACTAATTTCTAGTAGAGCCCTCCTCTTTCTCATACGATCTTAATTACCTAAATAAAGAGCGATTTGACGTCAAGAAAGAGTGATTCGACACTTTTGTTGCTGCAAATTGCCTAGAAAATTGTGAACACCTACCGCTGCTTCTTAATTTATTGTTTTCTTTAAATTTTAAACATTTATTGGCTGTAATTCAACAACCGTACGCTATTTAATTACAGAACGTATATACAGCCATTTCGGTTGTACAAAATTTTGTTGGCAATTGACCACGGTTCCGACTGCACTAAGGCAGTTTTCATAGTGTGATTACATATACCCCATGTAACTTTATTTTCCGATGAAGATTACGCTAGTACAATAGAAACCGTGGTCAATTGATAAAATGTTATGCTACGGAAGTAGCTGTATTTACTTTCTGTAATTAATTGTTTTCTTCATGTTCTATGCGAAATATGAAAGCAGTTCTTGACGTGACCTACAATGGAACGGGATTAATAAATTTGCCATTGGCTGAAGGATATTTTAGAAGTTATGCTCTAAGTTCCAACCCACTCCCTAGTGGACTTAAATGCAGAAGCCATTTTCTAAACACAGTCCTTGCAAAATTTATTCCAATCCCTTATGGCGCGGTTGAACGGCAACCTTCTTTACTAATTAATATTAAAAGACAGTCCTAGGTTGCAGAATCTTTATTAGGTTCTAACCGACGAGTTTCACTCGTGTAGGGATGCGTCAAGCTACCTCGTGAGACACCGGTCATCAATGTCACTCTGCGCTTCTATGACTGATAGCCCACATCGTTCGAGATAGCCTGACCGTGCCCCACCCGCATGACGGGCAAAGTTTTTGAGCCAGTAAAGAGTTTTCTGCAACCGAGTACTGCTTATTAGTATTAGCAATCCTTACAGTTTCTGTTCGATACATCTTTCTTCTCTCCAAAGTAGAGTTAAGGGCGTGGGCTTTGTAGGGAAGTTACCGGAGCTCCAAGTGATAACAGAAAGCACCAAAAGCTGGCTAAACTCGGAGATAACTTGAGAAGAGATTTTTCAGACAGGCCAAACTGCGTTCAGAAAGGATAGGCTAAATGCAGTTGGTGGTGGCGGCAGGCCAAACTGCGTTCAGAAAGGATAGGCTAAATGCAGTTGGTGGTGGCGTGGTTGTTACTGTTGATAGAAGCTTACCTTGTAGCGAAATTAAAGTAGATAGTTCTATTGCGTTAGTGTGCGCAGAAGTCGTCCTTGGAAAACGGAATAAAATAATAACTGGATATTCTTACCGATGACCCAACGAAGACGATACAATTGTTGAAATGTACAAAGAAAACTTGATTCTAATTTCAGGAACGTACCCGACGCGTAGAATTGCAGTTGGTGGTGACTTGAATCAACCCTCGATATGATGGCGAAAATACATCTTCATATCCGGAGGTACGCATAAAACATCATCCGAAATTATGCTAAACGCATTCTCTAAAAATTATTTCGAGCAATTAGTCCATGAGCCACTTGCGTAGGAAACGGTTGTGGAAACACACCTGAGCTAACAAGGAGCATCAAAACTGATACATGGATTAGTGAACACAGGGTTGTCGTAGCAAGACTGAATACCGTACCCCCAAGTCCTCCAAGAAAAAACGAAAGATATAATCGTGAAGAGGTCACATACTCCGAGAAGCGTATGGGGACGATGCGGGAGATCCGCACCGCCAACTGGGCAAGGTCCTAGCGGAGGTGGTTTGCCATTGCCTTCCTCCGACCTTAATGGTGATGAATGATGATGATGAAGATGTCACAACAACACCCAGTCATCACGACGCAGGGAAAATCCCTGACCCCGCCTTGAATCAAACCCGGGACCCTGTGCGCGGGATGCGGAAACGCTATCGCAAGACCACGAACTGCGAGCAACCGATACCTATTTAAAGAAGCAGACAAAAATTCGCTTGACGACTTGCTCAGAGACGGTCTTCACTCCTTGCAAACTAACAATGTAAGTGTAGACCAGATGTGGCTTGGATTAGAAGATATATGTCGACAGTAACTCAGAGGTTTACACCAAATAAATTGATAAAGTACGGAGCTGATGCCCATGGCACACAGAACAGCTCAGAACACTGCTGCATGAACAACGGAAAAGGCGTGCTACATTTAAGCGAATCCCAAATCCCAAAGATTGGCGATCTTTTACAGGAACTCGAAATATAGCGCGGACTTGAATGACAGATCCTTAAAATAGTTTCCACAACTAAACTTTATCTCGAAACATTGGAGAAAATCTAAAAAGAATCTTGTCGTATGTAAATTACGCTCGCTGCAAGACATAGTAAATGTCTTTTCTGAGCGACAGCAATGAAAACACAATCAATGGCAGTGCCGAAACTCCTTCACCAAAGAAGACGAAGTAAATATTCCAGAATTCAAATCAAGGACAGCTACCTACTTGAGTAACTTAGAAGCAGATATCGTCGGATTAGTTATGAAACTTAAATCACTTAATAAAAAATAGGGCTTGCGCTCCAGACTGCATACCATCTACGTTACTTTCAGAGCATGCTGAGGCAAGAGCTCCATCATTAGAAATCATATACAACCTCTCACTCTACGAAAGAGCCCTAACCAAAGACTGGAAAGTTGCACAGATCACTCCAGTATTCAAGGAAGCTAATGGGAGTAATCCACTAAATTACAGGCTCATATCATTAACGTCAATATCCAGCAGGAATTTGCAACATATATTGCAGCAGCTTGTAATGGTTTGATAGTTGTCAGGGAGAATTCCAGCTGCTCACGAATGCCAACCGATTCATCCACAGCGTTGACAGTGGAACAAAATTTTGGCTGGCACAATGTTTCACGAAACAGTAAACAAATAATGATAAAATAAGCCTGCTAACTTCTTCATTGATCCCGACACTAGTTGAAGTATGACCGTCTCCAAGGAGATCAGGTGTATTTGCTGCTGTTTGATCCAGTGTATGATTCACTCCTAAATCACTAAAGCTAAAAGTGTTACTAGTTACAGTTAAGATCTGAGGCTATTAGTACGTAAATTGTGATTTCTATTAGCGCAGCAGGAATAAAGTTGCTAATTTCCTGATTTTTTTTGAGATTATACTCGTTAAAAATTCCGAAACAGTGTTAATCTACGATACAAGGAGATAAATTGCACTCCTGTTGAGGTGGAAAGATAATTACAACCCAGTTTGTTAGTCATAGTGTGTTCTACAGAACCAAAATCACAGAAAAAAACTTGCTGCGAAATATTTTATGAACGACACTCGCAACTTACGTAAAATTCTCAAAAACTAACTTTCACTAGTGGTTATGTACACAGAAATCCGGGGTAAACGATTCTTTGAACGAGGATACTGTACTTAAAAATGTATAAACTACAAATATTGATTGCAACTGATGCTATAAGACAAAATACGTCTTCCGCAGTATGAAGTGTATGAAAATACGGAATGCATCACGACAAAAGCACAATGTTTGATACAATTACCAAGAGAAGCACTTTCAAATATTTTGTTTTTGAACCTACGTTTCAGGGGCGAATTTATATGACAACTTCTTTTACCAGGACACAAAGGAAATAACGGAAGTCGGTCTGTACACGTAGCTATATGAAAATAAATGCACGAATTTTTCTCATTTTGCAGTTAGCTGGTTTCATGTCACCTTTTACACGAGGCTTCCAAAGCTGGACATTACTATACTGTATTCCACAAGTACGACGCCAAGTGTGGGGCACATCACAGCACGTATTCGGCTTTGGGTAGCTAACAGTGTGTAGGTAAATCTTTTCGAAAATTCTATGGCCCAACACTCAGGCTACTATTAACAATCTAATGATTTATACGTCTATCAAGTAAATAAACAGCATTCGAAGTAGTACACTCTGTAATACCAAAAGCAATGATATACTGAAACTCAATAATGTTCCAAAGTTCATCCACTACAATCACATGGTTTCAGTACGACTCAAAACAGTTATTAAATCACGAAATAGAACTACCACAGTGATATACGTTAGCATCAAATGAATTACTTGGGCCATGAAATGTCTGTAGGAACAACGAGAAAAAATACTTACCTAAATTGTCCGTTATTACCTTCATTACTTACTAAAAAAAATATTGCTTATCCTGCACAGATTCATACCAAATAAAAAAAGTAAAAGTCTTACCTCTAATCGACTCTACGTCGCTGTAGTCAGTAGCTGTCACTACCGCCACAAAAATGCAGATGAGCCAACTGATGCTACTGCGCGACATAATGGAAGGATGAAGATGTTTCGTTAAGTAAAAGTCTTTTCTCTCAAAATATCTTCGACTCTTGCACAGCGTTGAACAACCTGCAATTTTGTGAATAAATACAGTTACAAAAACTAATTTTCTTTCAAGAAGCTATGTAGGAAATTACGAAATATACATTTATATATCAATATAACATGGATTACATCAGTTTTCAGGGTGAAGTATCATTTCATTCTTCCCAATTCATAATGGATGGTTCAGCTAAGCGATGTCCATCAAAACTTTAGGAGACCATTGAATATACCATAAGTCTGTTTGGATATGATTAATTATACGGAAATGAGGTCTTTCGTCGTACCTATATTAACTGCACTCATACCCTATCAACTTATTTTTTTTTAATACTAACAACACAAAGAAGGAGTTGTGCGACGTAAACGGAAGCTGGTAGTCGTGTTTCTGCATCTAAAACATAATATCCGTTCATATTTTCAAATTTGGCCCCAGTCGCTTAAGAGTGGTGCAAGTAGCTTCACTATGAGGATGCAGATCAGGTTTGCTTTGAATAAACTCTGTAAGGGTCGTGAGCGTTAGGGACCTTTGAGACTGGAGGCGGCGATTTAATGTCAGTCAAGAATGCTTTTAAGGCGACAAAGGCGCTATTATCAACATCTCAAGAGTATGAACAAGGTCGAGTCAAGCGAAAGCTCGTTGCAGAGCTCTGTGGAGGTCTGTTGGATTTTCTGTTGGAAAGTGTTTCTGCGTTGGTGCCAGTGATGGCCGTGTGGCTGAAGACTTGCATTCAACCAGTCTGCGTGCTAGACGCACTGGACATACACCGAGAGCTACAGTGTGGGTTGCAATTTCGTATGAGAGCTGTACCACTCTCCTGATTATCTCACGCACGCTGACTGCAGTATGTACAGTGTGCACAATGTGAATCTGGTGATTCGACCTGTTGTGCTACCACTAATCAATGGCATTCAATAGGGTGTTTTCCGACAGGATTCCGCTGGCCCACATACCGCTGTTGTAACCCAACATGTTCTTCTGAGTGTCGACATGTTGCCTTGGCCTGACAGATCAGCGGCTCTGTCTCCAGTCGATCGCATATGGGGCATCATCGGACGACAGTTGCAGGGTCATCCACGAATAGCGTTAACTGTCCATGAACCGACCGACCAAGTGGAACAGGCTTGGTTCTCCATCCCACAAAACGAAATCCACCACTTCTGCAATACAAGAGATGTATGAGTGCATCCCTGCACGCAACATTTTCGCGTATCTTCTGGTTATTGCTGTACCAACATTTCGCATTTAGAATGGCTTATATCGGACTTACATTAACCCTTTCGTGGTTGATGGGTCATATATGTCCCACTAACTTTGAGCGCCAGTTCGAGTGTCGGGATATATGTTACCCAGCTCTGCACGGTGCAGCCATCTAGGAACGACTGTACTGAACCTAAGAAAAAATCAGGACTGCACTGCAAAGGCAATAGAGAAGCGGTGACTACTTTTGTTGACTGGCGTGTATATATGGCCGCTGCAACGCCACTTATTGGTGTCATTCTTCAGTTTTCATCATATCTCACTTTCCAGCGACGTCTGAAGTAAGTAATTCATCTTATTATTAACTTAATAATCATTTTTAGTACAAGTAGAGTGTGGAATGTACTTCTCAGCGACTGTACTATCTTATAATTGAAATAAAATTAGTGGGACACATGTGTCCCAGCAGAGATTATTTGTAAAGATTAGCAAGACAATTGATTAATGGGTATTCATCCAGGAAAAAGATGGGATCAAAGCCCACTTTCTTCCCAGCAAAGAGAGAAGACTCTAGTGTGCCAGATGACGTCCGGCTCGTGAACGTAGGCAAACATGTACCGAAAGACAGTGGTACTAGGAAGCGATGCAGATTCTGCAGCACAAACTCTAAAGAGAAGAGAACAGAAGTTGTTTGCACTGCTTGTGGTGTACCACTCTGTGCCACACCATGTTTTTCCAAGTTTCGTGGCATGTAAAGTTTTGTAAGTATTGATCATGTATCATGAAAACTGAAATGTAATGAATATTTTTTACACTGGTTCTACACAAATAAAAAGATTACATGCATGTATAATTTGTAGTTATTTTATTCCCTGCAAAATCCTGTTTATGGCTAAAAAAATTAAATTACAAAATCAGTCAGTCAGCGGAAAAGGTATCTTGCGTTGGTTCATGGGACATGTGTGTCCCACTTCCTGTTGTGAAAAAATGGAGAACTTAAAAAATATTTTGGTGGTGAAAATATAATAATGGGACTGAAAAGAAACTGCTAGCACCTTAATATTTTAAAAATCTGTAAAAAATGAATTTTATCCACGAAAGAGTTAAGCTGTGATCTTGCAATGTTAATCACTTAAAAACATTACCTATTGAAATATATTCCAGAAATTTCATTACTCTATTAATTATTTTTTTGCATTGCGATTTTTTTCCGTCAAATTGTGATGTTACGAGGTGACGAGAGGTATGGAGCAGCCTTAGCAGCGCCGTTAGCTGGCTAAGTGAGCCTTAGGCAGCTAACGACAGGCCAGAGGGTAGTTTCCAGCGTGGTGGTGGGCGGAAACCGCTGCCTGACGACTGTAGTGGCTGATAATGAGTGCTGACTCGAATATGGGTGTTACAGTCTCCTGAACACGCTACAATGAAACCAAAGACGCTGCTAAAAACTTGGCCATGAGACCAGATCATTGCAACGCAGATCACAATTTCGCGATAATTATTGCAACAGTTGTCGAATGTATGCGATTATGAATATTACAATAGACAGTAGGAAACTAATAACCACCGAACATTCTGAGCTGTCAAAGGATATGAGCTACGAAATGAAGTCTAAGGATATCAGTAAGAACTGCACAATTCTCATTTCCTTTATTTTATTTGCTCTAAGAGTTTCAGTCTGTTTTATAAGAATTTGAGTGTGTTGATGTGCGATTACTCTGAGCTTCGCTACAGCTGCACGTAATATGTAGGCAGCGTGAGCTACCCAGTTCCGTTCCCGATCAGCCGAGTTAATGAATGTTTAAGGTTTGATAGTTAACTGTTAGTTTGCTGATCGTGGAATTGGGCATTAGTAAAGCTGCTAAATAAAAAACAAACGTTGTACGTTATGTAAAATCTAAATGCAGAAATGAACATAGGACAGGAGGACACATCTATTAGGTTGGATACATTCGTTCCTATAAATTTAGTCAGCGTACTATTTTGGGGTGTGTAGAAAACCATACACGATAAAACTTTAGATTTTTAATAGTACCTTACGTAGTGTTTTATAGATTGTGCCACGAGAAGCCATAACATTACCGCAGTGAATCTAAGGTTAGTATAATGCGTGTGTGTGTTTGAGAACAGACTTAATTTTGGATGTTGCTCCATACTAAATGTGAATTCAGTGCTATTAGTGTAGGTTAATTGAGCTCAGGTTTTACTTTAACTTTAGGTGGGACTTGGTATATTCTGGTCGCACGAGACCCAGAAGGTGGCCACTGTATCCGTGGCCGAAACGTTGGTTCCTCCGCGCTTTAAAATTTTTTTTTAGATCATTTTCGTGGTATGACACTCCGAAAACTTTTATGTCAACCGACTCTGGTTGCAAAAGCATACGTAGTTTTATTATGATCACTGTATCAGTGATTGATTTTCGAAAATTTTTCGAACTTTAATTTTGTGCTTCTGAAGATCGACACAGCAATGGATGTAGAGGCACCTGATGTTCGTGGTTGCACGTTGTAAAGAGTAATGAACAATATTTCAGTTCGTGTTTGATGAAGGTACAATATCTCTTGATCAAATGGTTCAAATGGCTCTGAGCGCTATGGGACTAAAATTCTGAGGTCATCAGTCCCCTATAACATAGAACTACTTAAACCTAACTAACCTAAGGACATCACACACATCCATGCCTGAGGCAGGATTCGAACCTGCGACCGTAGCGGTAGGGCGGTTCCAGACGGAAGCGCCTAGAACCGCTCGGTCAATCCGGCCGGTAATATCTCTTGACTGTGAATGTTTTCACATGGGTTTTCGTAGTTGTTGCTTTGAGAAACTGTTAACCGTTTAAGCTTCACTGTTGTACTATACTCACGATTACTTGTTAATAACTTTGATTTGCATCCGCACTGGTGTGAGGCCACCGTTCACTGATATTCGAACAATGAGCGGTGGGTCATTCCATACGTGTATGCAAGCAAGAGCATTCAAGTACGGTATGCAAGCAGCCCCTACGATACACAGAGGCGAGGTGAGGAGTCTGGCAGCCTCTCCTCTCCAGGCCTCTCCACGTCTGCCACCGCTGCCAGAGGAGAGGGCGGTGGTGTGTTTACAAACAATATTTCATGCTTAGGTGTTACGTGTTTCTGACATCAAATCGAGTGTTTTTTTATTTGTTAATTTGTGACTCTGCTGGAAAACAAGGAAATATGATACTTTCTACTGTGCCAGTACAGAGCTGAATAGTCTGAAAAAGATATACAGTATTTCGTATCGCGATAAATTCAGTACTCTAGTACTCTACTTCTTTAAGAGACCTTTAAAGAAAGGAGAAACAGCTTTATGTATCAAAGAATTCGACGAGTTTGAAAGTAAAATTGTATCTACTGACGCGTCATAAAATCCTAAGGAGACTTAATCTTGTGTTCAATCTGTAAAAGAGATCGAAGCCGCCTGTCCAGACTCTATGTTACCAAAATGGCATGCTAAATCAGGAATACACAGAGTGAGCTGAAATACTAAACCTTTTCTTCAAAAAAACGACTGAGGAGGATCATCCTGTTGTCTCTTGTTTCAACTGTCACACGAAAGTGTAAACGACACATACCGAAATAAGCGACCTCGGGATAGTAGCTCCAATTGCTCAAGACGAAATTTTACTGGGCCGGACGGTATACCAGTAAGCTTATATGTAGATTACCAGATTTAAGTTGCTTTTCTTCTAGAGGCAGTTTACCGTAGGTGAACGCGAGGGAGAAGCGTTTCTAATTAATGGAATCGTACTTTAAAATTCTGATGACGTTAGGGAAGAAAATGAGAGGGAGAGGTTATCTACAAATAATACAGAAACGAGACTGCAGCTATAACGGTCAGAAGTCATGAAAGGGAAGGAGTTACTGAGACGGAAGTTAGACAGAGTTGCAGCCTATCCCAGATGCTGTTCAATGTGTAGACGAGAAACAGTGACACATAGAAGGGAGAGGATGACGCCACATCAGTTACGACACCAAGGGAATAACTTCGATGGTACTAGGCGAAGCTGTAGAGATTAAAAACTGTAGGGAAAGACAGAGACTGCAATACGAGCGACAAATAACTGAGCACGTTGGATGGAAATGTTAGTCAATGACGAAGAGGCTGGCACTATGATGTTTGTCCACTACATTTTCATTACGTCAGAGACAGCGAAAGACTCGGAAGATCAGTTGAACGGAATAGATACCGTCTTCAAAAGAGGTTATAAGGTGAACATCACCAAAAGTAAAACAGTGTTACTGGAATTTATGAGAATTATTTCAACCGGCGCTTGGGGAATCAGTGTAGGACATGAGACACTGAAAGGAACAGACAAGACTTAGCAATTTGTGCAACAAGTAACTGATGATGAGCGATACAGAAAGCATGTAGAATGCAGACTGGTGACAGCAAGAGAACCGTTCTTGAAACTGACTATCGAATATAAATGTAAAATGTTAAGACCTTTTTCTTAGGCGTTTTCCTGGAATGTATCATTGTTCTGAAGCAAAAAGTGGACAACACGGAGATCAGAGGAGAAGAGAATGAAACGTTTTGAAATGTGACGCTACATAAGAATTCTGAAGACCAGACGTCTGTACCGGATAACTGGTGAGGAGGTGACTGAAGTGGAGTGCTGTCTTGCAGCCTCTTCCACTGGAGTTCACTGAGCACCTCCGGAACGCTTTCACGCTTACTGGATAAACCTCTAAGGAAACGTGCTCCACTTCTTTGGATCATCTGTATTTTCTCTATCAGTCCTACCTGGCAGGAATCCCAGTCTGACGACCAATATTCAAGTACTGCTCGAACAGGTGTCTTGAAAGCTAATTCATTTTTTTGCTGCAGAACATTTCCTGAGAATTTCTCTAGTGTATATCAGTCTACCATATGCCTCTCCAGCGATTAATTTTATGTGGTCGTTTCGCTTCATATTTTTCTGTAGGCACACTTCTAGATATTTAACAGATGTAACTTCTTCCAGTGATTGTTCTGTAATCTCGCAGTCATACAATAAAAGGGTCCTACTGTTTATGAATTCGCAGTATGTTACACCTTTTTATGTTGAGGGAGAATTGCTAGTCCCTGCGTGAAGTGTCGATACTATTCAGGACTTCTCCACTTCTCTAGAAGTTTCTAGCGTTGCGACTTAACTGTATTCAAACTTATCATCCGCGAAAAGCGTGATGCAACTTCCCACCTTATCTACTAGGTCGTTTATATATATTTTAATACGTAATAGTCCTATAAGGACCCCTTGGAAAACACCCAAAAACCACCTTTACATGTGAAGACTTCTCTCCGTTTAGAACGACATGCTGTGTTCTCTTTGAAAGAAACTCTTGAGTCATGTCACACATTTTGCCTGATATTCCGTACTCTCGTATTTTCTTCATTAGACGGATATATAGAACTGTACTCTACCCCTTCCGAATGTCGAGGAACATGGCATCTGCTGGTTTTCTGTGTCCCGTAGGCACATATAACAACACGGGTTTGACACGATCATTGTTTTGGAAGCCATGGTAATTCCTGCAGGGGAACCTGTTGAACTCCAGAAATGTCATAATACATGGTCCAAAAATCTACAGCAGACCGATGTCAGGGATATAGGCCTACAGCTTTTTGCGTCTGTATGACGACCTCTCTTGGAAATGTGAACCACCTGAGTCTTCTACCAATCACTGAGAACGCTTCACTCCTGTAGAGACCGACGGTGCACTGCTGCCAAAAGAGGAGAAAATTCTTTGGCATACTCCGTGTACGATGGAATTGGTATATCGACAGGTCAGCAGTCCTGTGTTTAGCGATTTCGGTTGTTTCTCTGTCCCTAGGAAACATATATCGGAATTTGTAATCTTGCCACTCGTGCCACGGTTTGTGGGAAGGTTCACGGAGCGACCTTCGCCTGTGAAACAGTTTTCGAAAACGACGGTTAGTATTTCGGTCTTTCCTGTGTCATCATCAGTATCAATACCATTATGATCATACAGTACAAATGGACTTGCGCTCATGTTGTTTACGAGTGTATAGGCCTGTTACATACGCTGATGCGGATGCTGGTTCGCTTATGGATGGTATTTTGTCTGATAACATAACCTCGATAACGGCTTTGCCGCAGTGGTAACTCCGATTCACATCAGTTCATCAAACTCAAGGGCTTGGTGCTTGGCCACCACTTGGGTGAGTGATCGACTGGATCTGTCCGGTGCTGTTGCCAGATGCCTATGTGAGGCCAACTGAGAAGCTACTTGACTGGGGAGTAGCGGCTCCGGTCACGAGAACCGACAAGGTCCGGCAGAGCGGTGTGCTGACCATCTTCCCCTCTAAATCCGCAGTCAGTAACGCCTGTGGGCTGAGTATGACACAGTGGCTGGTCGGTACCGTTGGGCCTTCCGAGGCCTGTTCATGCGTTGTGCATCATGGAGAGATTTACTATTGAAATTTCGGGACAGCACTTTTCAGGAGGAGTCGTACAACATATAAATGACCTGGGTGACGATCTGAGCAGTTCTCTTAGGTTATACGTAGATGATGCTGTAATTTACCGTCTAGTAAGGTCATCCGAAGACCAGTATCAGTTGCAAAGCGGTTTAGGAAAGATTGCTGTATGGTGTGGCAGGTGGCAGTTGACGCTAAATAACGAGAAGCGTGAGGTGATGCACATGAGTTCCAAAAGAAATCCGTTGGAATTCGATTACTCGATAAATAGTACAATTCTCAAGGCTGTCAATTCAACTAAGTACCTGGGTGTAAAAATTACGAACAACTTCAGTTGGAAAGACCACATAGATAATATTGTGGGGAAGGCGAGCCAAAGGTTGCGTTTCATTGGCAGGACACTTAGAAGATGCAACAAGTCCACTAAAGAGACAGCTTACACTACACTCGTTCGTCCTCTGTTAGAATATTGCTGCGCGGTGTGGGATCCTTACCAGGTGGGATTGACGGAGGACATCGAAAGGGTGCAAAAAAGGGCAGCTCGTTTTGTGTTATCACGTAGTAGGGGAGAGACTGTGGCGGATATGATACGCGAATTGGGATGGAAGTCATTACAGCAAAGACGTTTTTCGTCGCGGCGAGATCTATTTACGAAATTTCAGTCACCAACTTTCTCATCCGAATGCGAAAATATTTTGTTGAGCCCAACCTACATATGTAGGAATGATCATCAAAATAAAATAAGAGAAATCAGAGCTTGTACAGAAAAGTTTAGGTGTTCGTTTTTCCCGCGCGCTGTTCGGGAGTGGAATGGTAGAGAGATGTTCGACGAACCCTCTGCCAAGCACTTAAATGTGAATTGCAGAGTAGTCATGTAGATGTAGATGTAGATGTAGATATTACTTCCACCCACATACATCTCGCGTATTAACCACGAGGAGAAAATTCGAGAAATCAGAGCGAATACAGATGTTTACCGACAATCATTCTTCCCACGCAGTATTCGCGACAGGAACAGGGTTGGATGAATCAGATAGTGGTACCGAAAGCACCCTCCGCCACACACTATTAGCTGGCTAGCGGAATATGATGTAGGTGTAGAGTACCCTCTGCTACACGTCATTAGGTGGCTTGCGGAGTATGATGTAGACGTTGATAAAAAAGAATTCGGCTCTACCTATAGTTTCCCCCATCTTCACAGCCACAGCATTTATAAATGAGTAACAGCGGGAGCAGGATACTGTCAAGTTGAGCAGAGTGATACACACAATACGCTGCTCGGTGACAGCACGTAGAGACAGACTTACCCGGTGTCCTCTCGCAGCCGCAGCAGTGTGGCCTGTGCGCTGGCGGTTCGCTGGCGCCGCCATTTATCGTCCTGCTGGCTTAGACAGGCCACAGATGAGTAGTGAGACGGGGCCCCCCGCCCCACCCCTTTGCCCGCGATCTCTCCCTGCCCCCCTCACCACTGATCCAGCGCTCCCTCCCTCCGCACTGCCACCGCAACGATAACCTATGGACACGGCCGATGTTTGATGTGTTCCGGCAAAACGTCACACACCACTGACCCTATGTGTGAGCGATAACTGCGGCGACTGCCCTTGTGGTCGCTGTCAGCTGGCGACATTAACCTGCTCGATCCCCCAGCATGCATGCTCTCGACCGCAGCGGGCTGTTCATCGGAGAGCCCTCTCTCAACCCTCCCGTGACACACCGAAACCGCACACGGAACTAGTCGGTCTCAATAGTCATCACGCATATACAGTCCGACCGTCTGCTGCCTCAACAGTGATGGTGACTTGGCGTCGAAGATAGTCCTCGGATTTTTTCAAGCATGCGGTGGAAATCGCAACCAGATCTGTAGACCAACTAAGCTGTGCAACGGCCCTAACAGTCCCAGAGGTTTACTATGGAACTAATATCCATCGATCTAGTGGGGTAGTGAAGGTACGATTGTCCTCCAAACGGCGGAGGTACCGCTAAGGACAGTGCACATGGCACACCATCTTGGAAGACTGGAGTGCCCATGGCATAATAATCACGAATATGTGAAACAAAGGGCAATGCTTGCAAAACAATAATGTTAAGATAAACCTCGCTGTTCATGTTTGTGTAACCTGAATGAATGGGCCCATCTACGAGAATCGCCCACAAATACCACAGACCCAACTCCATAATGAACCACATCATCCATGCGTTGAACACCCCATTTTGCCGTTGGTGCTCTCGGCTACTCATAACATTTGATTAGAGGCGAATCTATGACACATCGTTCGCACTACACGCCTACAGCCAGCTACAGGCCACTTTCAGTGTTTTCGGTCCCCCTCAAAAGGTGAAGTCTTACTTGGTGCTGTAATTTTTGTTACGTGCCTGACTATAAATGCATGTTACATTCAGTTCCCTTCTCAGTATTGACATGTGCGTGTATTCAGTGAGAGTAGCAATTCCTGCTGATTTTGAAATCGACTCTCATTGACGAACTGAGCACTTTTCTTCAAACATTGACGCTTAGGCCGGCCGCTGTGGCCTAGTGGTTCTAGGTGCTCCAGTCCGGAACCGCTCTACTGATACGGTCGCAGGTTCGAATCCTGCATCGGGCATCGATGTGTGTCATGTCCTTAGGTTAGTTAGGCTGAAGTAGTTCTAAGTCTAGGGGACTGATGACCTCAGATGTTAAGTTCCATAGTGCTAAGAGCCATTTGAACCATTTCTGACGCTTAGGATACATTTATGACCAGTGTCCACAAATCACGTTATATGACTTCAAGTTGCACACCATTCCTTGTGGACACGTTGGAGAGTCCAGACTGATTCACCTAGCAATCGAACAGCTTCACTCAAGCTGTAGTCAGAGACGCGACCAAACCACAAAATATGTTTGTTCTAATTTATTACCACTCTCACTGTGGTGAACACATAAAAAAATATGGCACCTACAAACCACTTAACTGCTTTTACAGACGTCCACTGTGAAGGTTCACATGACTACCTTGTACGAATTCCGCACCATTTACCCGTACCTTTATCTTCGAATCCTCATAGAATTACCTTTGATAGTCCTTCTTGAGGTCCTCAGTCTGAAGTCTGGTTTGATCTAGCTCTCAAGGCTAGTCCATCTCGCACTAGCCTCTCCAACAGCCGCAAGCTGCATCTATTTGGATCTGATTACTGTGTTCTCTGCTACTTTATCCCCCATTCTCACTTCCTTACCTCACCAAACTAACTACTTCTTGATGCTTAAGGACATGTCATATGAACCGACCCCCTACTTTTTGTCGAGTTGCGCCATAATTTTCCTTTTTCTCTGATAAATTCTTCTGTATACTCATTATTTATTCGATCTACCCATCAAGTCTTCCACATTCTTTTATGCCATCATTTTCCAAAATCTCCCATTATCTTCTATTCTGAAATGTTTATCATCCACGATTCACTTCCGCGCTGGAATACACCAGAAACAAATACATTCAGAGCAGCCTTTCCTACACTAAAACTGATATTACATGTTAACGAACTGCTCATTTCAGAAATGCTTTCTTGCTATTTCCATTGCGTGTTTTATATGTTGTCTATTTCATCTACCATCACTTAGTTTCGTACCACAGTAGCAAAACTAATCAGTAATGTTCGTCTTTGCTTTCCTAATCTAATTACCTCAGCTTCGCCTGATTTAATTCAGCTACAATCAATTACCCTCGTTTTACTTACGTTAATGTGTTTCTTATATCTTGTTTCAAGACACTATCAATTCAATTTAATGGCACTTTTGAGTACTTCGCTTCTCTGACAGAATATCAACGTTATCGATAAACTTCAAAAATTTTAGTATCCTACTAGACTTTAATTCCAATTTCAAATTTCTCCTTGGTATGCTTCTTAGCTTGCTCAACATGCTGAGTGAACTACATCACGGTTAGGTCACAAACCCGTAATATAACCCCATATATTTGCACTCTGGTTTCTCTACAAATTTTAATCAGAATTTCGCTCAGTGTATTTAATCCTTGGTACTTCACTGAACGTTGTGATTAGCTTACTCTAAATCTTTAGAAGCAGTAACTGTTGCTTTGCCTTTCTTGAATCTATCTTGCAGGATAATTCCGGAGGTCAGTATTGCCTCCCTTGTTTTTACATTTCTCGAGTTCATAAACTGATCTTCTACCAAGACGGCTACTATCAATTTTAGAATCTTCTGTAACTAAGTATTGTACTGCAATCATGCTTATTAAAACCGAAGGTTCGGTAGTACTTATGCGTATCAAAAACTGCCTTGTTTGGAATTCCAAATAAGGAATCTGAGGTGTGACATTCTTCCTGAAGGCTGAGGGAATTTCAGTTCTCTCGTATAGTATGTTCCGAACTATGTGGAATAATTATGTCATGTTGGGGTCTCCTACTGACTGAAATAACTGTAAGGGAGTGTCTTCTACTCCAGGACATATTTTCCACTTAGGCCTTTCATCACTCTGCTAAATTTTTGCGGCAGTGCCTTATTTTCACAATGATCTTCACATAATTCCTATTGTCTTTCTATAATACAGTACTCAATTTTTTCTCGTATTTTCCATTGATTATCTCTTTGTGTTCACCCTGTTACGTGTTACTCCCATCTGCATTACAGACTCGGTACAGCCGCCATTTCGTCTTCCACTCAAGCCTGTTCTCGGGCGCATTTGCTTGGTTCCTGTGCTTCCCAACCTCGATCTCCATTACTGCCTGAATAACCTAGCCAGTGGTTGGATCTTTACAGAATACGGGGAGTAGCTTACAGTTGTATCACCTCTTACTTTAACAACAGACAGCAAAATGTCATTATTCACAGTGTTGTAAATGATTCTGATGTAGGGTCTGAGTAGGGTACGGTCAAAGGAGGAGGGGTGTCCCAGGGATGAATGTTGGGGCCACTCCTGTTCCTTATTAATATAAATGGTATGCTCTCTAATATTAAGGGTAACTCGAAAATAATTCTGTCTGATGATGACTCAAGCTTGGCAGTAAATGAAGTTGTGTGCAACATTGGCTCGGTTTCAAACAGTGCCGTTCATGAGATAATTTCTTGGCCTGTAGAATATAAACTAAGGTTAAATCAGAGTGAGACTCAGTTTTTACTGCTTCTAACACACAATTCAACAAAACCCGACGTTTTAATTGCACATTTTTAATGATTTTCACATGAAAAGGCGATGTGTCACTGCCACAACTAAGAAGCGGCTATGCGTAAATTACACAATGTATATCAAGTTTCTCCGTGACATCACATTTAACTTACACAGTTTCTCTTTTGGATTTATTCATTTCCCCAGAAAATTTCATTTGGTTTTAAGACCAACATTCAGATTCGCTCTAAAAGCGTTTCCATTTATTGCTGATAGTCAGTTGCACTAGAGACACTGAGCAGGCCTAGGAAGTCTGCAGCAAAATGAGGGTTGGGTAGCTATGTTCTATTGATACGCACCACTTACTTGTCTTTTTTTTCTTTGTAATGACCTGACGGCGTGCCCTGGGGGCTGCTGAGAACATTTCGGATTGTGTGGACTGTTCCTTGCTTGCCACCTCTCACTAGATCTGCGTTTCTCATTGTTCTGATTAAACGCTATGCAAACTGTGGCGTCGTGTACTCCATAGTATACCACGACAGGCTGAATGAATTCCTTCTTATCAAGGGCAGTCAGTACAGGTTCTGCTGAAACGAAGTCTAATGCATTCGTAAAAATCTGTGACAGCCAGACACCTGTTTCACTCCTGTGTTCCAGAGTTACACCAACGACTTGCCAGTGTTCCATCGCCCTGTATCCCCTACTAAGTCAGCTTCATTTTTGGGCTTTTCTTTAAAACCAAATGTTCTTCTTCTACATGTTGATTATAATATTTCCTAGATATAACGGACAGATAACTGATAAGTTAATACTTGTTTATGTGCTGACCGTCTCCTTTCTTGTCAAGTAAAGCAGTTAAAGCATTGTCTTCGTATGGAAAGTGCTATACATCACTAAAATTCTGCACACGCTTCCTCTAGTATTTATTACTGTCTTGCGACATCTGTTGGAACTCCATCATTTCCTAGGATCTTTTCTTTCTCCATGCTAGGAATGTGTTTATCTACAACATCTGGCAGTACTTTCACAAAGTAAGTACAACCATTGAACGTTCTTTCATATTCTCTGGATGGTTACCTTTACACTGACATATGCTCTTAGGTTCCTGTAACCGTTTGATTGATATTCTGTCCTTTTAATTAACAATAGAGTTCTGAAATAATTTCTTCTGATCCAGTTACTTTTACTAATATTTCTTTAGCACAATGCGTTTTAGAAGCACGCTGTCATCATAACATGCAGTTCAGTTATATGTACTTTGGATGTGTGAATAGTTTCATTTGCTGCATGTGCCAGTGAGGAGATGTATCATAATACAGCCCTATATAGAAAGATACATTTATTTTAGTGTGTACATCAAGGGACTAGATCTTTATCTTGTGTCATTAGTGTCTTCACCTACATTTTTGTGGAGACTTCGTTGTCTAGCAGTCAGAGCACAGTAACAGACACATCACAGGTTCACTCTTCCAAAATTCAGAAGGTTACACAATTCCCTTTACACCATGCTAAACATTCTTAGCTCCAAAGATAATTTCAACTGTCAAGATATTAATATACAGACAACATGGAAGCTTTCCTATGCAGATGTATTCGTCTATGGCAGATATTAAAAAATCTGATTAGATGGTAAAAAGTTTCTTTTTCGTTAGAGACAATGTTTTCAATAAAATAAACAATCCATATTAGAGAAATTTTTGAAGAAATTAATATTTACGACCGTTGCTGCCATTTGTCAAAAGTATATTGACAATAATAGGTTTGTGGTGCTCACGGTTCCCAATGAAATTAGGCATAAATACTTTTAAACAGAGTTTTTTCCATCTTCATTATATATTAATTCCTATCAACTGAAATTAGGTTTGTTTTTCGCAGTTAAGAATGTGTAAAAAGTAAAAATCTGAATACTAAAAGTCAGGTTACCTTCCCATTCGGAAAGTAGGTACACTCAGTGTTACAACCAGTTGTCCTTTTTTAGATTTTATTACGCAAACCCAGATTTCGGCTAGTAGCTAGCCATTCTCAATTAACTATTTTTTATTCTCAATGCTCGTAAGCCCCTGTTGTTCTGGTGTTAGTCACAGTTCTTTCAAGAACTGTGACTGACGCCTCAACAACAGGGACTTGCATTGAGTATAGTAAACAGGGACTAACATGCACTGAGAATAGAAAATAGTACATTGAGAATGGCTAGCTACCAGCCGAAATCTGGAGTCGCGTAATAAAGCCTAAAAATGGACGACTGATTGCTGCACTCTATAATGTATAAATAGTAAAAGTGTTAAGTTCTTATATATTTGTTATAGTGCTCTGTGCGCCTCGCAACTAAATTTCAAGAAAAAATGTAAGTAATTACACTAATTCTACAAGTTAACCGTGCAAATCACTTAGTGTATGCACTGAAGTAAATATATCTTTCTGTACAAGCTCATAAAGCAAATAAACCTAATCTCTCTGAAACGTCCCCTTAGAAAAATTATACATGACTGTGCTTAAACTGACACACAGTATTTTTAGCGCAACGCAATCTGACATTCAAAAATCCCTACAAAAGAATGGCCCTGACTAACATTAACCTATACGTTTCACAAATCACTTACCTCAAAAAAATCTTCGTTACTCGAACTACAGCGAGCGCCACTACTGCCAGCTAAATAAAAGATTCAAACTGCTAAAGGCACTAACTACTGATAAGCGTAGTTAGCAAATGAAAGATTTTGATAGAGAACAAACAATGTATTTACCTTAATAGTGTTCAAAAGTCATAATATATATAGCAGTTCATGACATCCAGTCTTACAAATTTCAAAACTCCACCATTTCTCTCCCCACATCCACCACTGCTGGCGGCTCACCTCCAACTGCGCAACGCTACGTGCTGTTAACAGCCAACTGCCCAAGACTACAATAGCCAACAACAATGCAAACCAGCCACAGACTGCACACAGCACAGCCAGTGATTTTCATACAGATCGCTACGTGGCGTTACCAATATAAAAACCTAAACAGCCTACTTACAACTCTTTATATCGATATGATGTATGTGTAATTGTAACGCTCCCAATGGTAGCAACACGTAGCCAAAAAGCATCATGCTACTAACATATTCATAAAAATATTTTTACTACTAACATATTCATAAAAATTATTTTTTAAATGTACAATACACTCACCGTCCTCAAAACGTTCCATATAACATAGATATATTTAAAAGTAGCCTTGTTACAGTGTATATTTTACTCCCATTTACCACTTTTATATTTTCTGCATCTTCTACTCCTTGCGTAAATATGTTTAATGAGTAACTTCCCATTTCGTTTATGTCTGTATAACAAGTATTTTCCAAAACGAGGAGCCGTGTCATTGTCACTTTCCAATCGTACCAAACTTGCAGCTTAAATGAACGTATTACAAGTTGAAGCATTATTTGCATAAAATCGTATTTGTAGAGTTGAAAACTTTTGTAATTTTGCGGTAAAAGTTTTACATTTCGTACTACTGATAGATGAACTTTGCAAAACCGGGATGCATTTCCATGTAAACTGCATAAAATAACCTTAGCACACAATATTTGTGTCAAATAAATTAAATTTTGTGAAAGTAGTCTACTTAACAGTATGCGTGTGGTGAAATACGGTAATGTGAAATACTACAGATGTAATAAATATGGCATCTAAAATACATATATAGTGCTTTGTGTCGTTGTTTCCCCCTCACTGAGCTCATGTAGTAGAAGAAAAGTAACGTAATTCTTTAGCCGCAGTATCTGAGTTCGTTGGAAAGATGCCGTGGTGAGTGATTCTCTACGAGGAAAGGATGAAGACGCCGGCTGACGGGGTCACGAGGCGAGGACACTGGGTCTTCTGAGATACGGCGAACCTCAGCAGAGCCGCGGCGACAACTGACTCTCGGACGCGATCATGTCGCGTCTGCAGGCAGGCCGGACTAGACCCGCGGGAAGCGTGACCGCAGTCCCCTCAATTGTACTGCATTTCTTTCTTCTATAACTTTTGTCTTTCTGTGGTCATCAGTTTCATGTAATATTTTGTGGATAATTTTGAAGCTAGGTACCTCTTTATACAATTAAATAGAGCGGGTTTTACCTTTATATACATTCCGAGAAAAAAAACCACGGCGCACAATGAAGGAATTACCCGAATGGAACAGAAATCGGTAGACGTGATGTGTCTGTAAAGACGAACAAATGATATCAGTTTCGGTTAAAATTTGAAGATACTTTCAAGACAAATTTAACAAAGTGCGTAACGCATTGGACCATTTTTGGTCCTTACTCGAGCAGTTATACGCCTTGAAATTGATTGATAGAGTTTTTGGATGTCGTCTCGACGAGTAATTTGCCAAATTCTGTCAATTAGCTCGTTAAATTGTCAAATTTCTGAGCTGGTGGGACGGCCCTAGCATTAATGGTCCAAATGTTTTCCAAAGAGGACATATCCAGTGACTTATCTGTCCAAGGTAGGGTTTGAAAAGCACGACCACAAACAGCAGAAACTCCTGCCTAGCGCGGGTGGACGGTATTTTGCTAAAGTTTAAGCTCAGAATCGCTTGCGATGAAGGGCAACAAAACGGGGCGTAGAATATCGTCGATAGACAGCAGTACTGTACGGGTGCAGCGGATGACAACCAAAGGCGTCCTGCTACAAAATGATATGGCAGTCTTGGCTGCCGGGGACGAATTGCGTGTGACAGTCAGACTGTTCCCTCTCTGCTCGGGCATCAGTTCGACGCGGCACTCGTCACTGAAGACAATTCTACTGCAGTGAATGGGATTCCAGACCACGACGACCTGATGTACCCAACAGGGATGGGGTGGTAACTTTACTGTCGGCTGCCATATGCTTGACAAGCAGAAGTGATGGTCTGGGGTGCCATTTAGTTTTATAGTACATCGCCTTAGGTTGTCATCCGTGGCACCCTTACAGCACAGCGATACGTCGACGATATTCTACACCCCATATTGTTACCCTTCATGGCAAGCCATTCTGGGCTTATATTTCAACAAGATAATGCCCTCCCACACACAGCGAGAGCATCTGCTGCTTGTCTTCGTGCTTGCCAAACCCTACCTTCACCAGAAAGTTTGCCGCATCTCTCCACAGCTGAGAATGTTTGGAGCAGTATCGGCAGGACTATCCAATCATCTCGGGAATTTGACAATCTAACGCACCAACTGGACAGAATTTTCCTCTTAGAGTGTATTAACAGGTATTGTCTATGGCAACATTTATGGACTCTGGTCTGCCAGTGTCGTTGTTCTGAGTTCAAAGCTGTTCCTCTCATTAGCACAGGACTGGGAATGTGGACAGTCCTTTACTTCACGTTATGTTTTGAAACATAACGAAATGACAGGTAAACAAATGATCATAGTGTTAGCGCTACGATCACCACAACTCGAATGGCAGGAAGCAGAATACCAACTCTAAAACCAGAACTACAACACTTGCAGAAGAGCAGCCACAAAGTTTGCCACTGAAGACTGCTTTCAAAACCGAAGACCCAAATTCCTTACTTCTGTTTCAGTCAAACGATGCCTAATGCTCTCTATGAAAATCTACATATTCAGTGGGGGTTTGATTTTATCGTGGTCTCACGTACGAAAATTCGCACCGTCTTGCCATTCCTTCAGTTTTAATCTGCAAATATAAAACAAGACTATGGCATTATTGTCCAGGATATCTCCTCTGGGGTTATTCGCCTATCTCATACAGGTCGTCGAACGGGGAATGAACTCGGGACGCCGGCCGGATGGGCACTACAGTCAGGGAACGCGCGACCGCTACGGTCGCAGGTTCGAATCCTGCCTCGGGCATGGATGTGTGTGATGTCCTTAGGTTAGTTAGGTTTAAGTAGTTCTAAGTTCTAGGGGACTGATGACCTCAGAAGTTAAGTCCCATAGTGCCCAGGGCCATTTGAACTGTTTTTGAACTCGGGACGCCGTGTTTCAGTAGCAGAGACTCTAACCACCATTATTGTTGTTTTGGTTATTTTACACATTCACCCCTTACAGCTCGCCGTTATTCGCCTTTCATGACGTGGGTTTCATCTTCCAAGAGAAAAACCGAATTGTATTGTGTAAATGCTCCACTTGCCGATAATAGTATTCATTTCACTTAAATCGAAACGAAACTAATTTCCTTTTATGGCCTTGCCGTTTGGTAACACAGTAAGGCTTTTCTCTCTTTGTTGATATTAAACACTTAAAGTTTCCATTGGGAAGTATACCGTTACGTTCTCTTCTTTATGTTCGAGAAACGCTTAGCTGAAATCATCCTCGTCGTAGAACAAAACAGTTTTCTCCTCTTATTTTTAAAAGGCCACTAGATCACGAACTGAGGTTCATAACCGACAAAATATGTCCACCCACAGCATGTGGCACGTTAATGTTTTGTGGTTTGTAATTTTGTTTCGATACCACTTTTTTATGATTACGTAACCTGTCTGTAACATTCTGGTGACCTCGGGTCTCTTTCACACGCACGCCTACAGTCTTCTTTCAACGCACTTCGTTAGTTACCAATGGAGATCCGAATGGGGAACTATTTTGCTTCCATCATATTTTACCAGAGACGGCGCTATCATCTTTTAATGTAACATTAGAGCCGCATGTCCTCGGGAAAAATAACGGCGGCAGGCTCCCCTTGCTCTGAACCGTTCGCAGTACTAACATAACGAATCCACGTTTACTAATTTAACAAGGTCAGAAAAGCAATATTCGAAAATATAATGTACTCAATAGTAGTTACACACATAAGTGCAAATCATTTACTTCACATTCATAGTTTGGATGCCAGGAAAGTCGCTTAAATGAGAATGGTATTTGTACATTCACTCATCAAATTGTACAAGCCTTGAATAATAGTATATCGCCAGTTGATATTCTTTGTGATTTTACCAAAGTGTTTGTTGTGTGAATCATCATACTCCCATAGAAACACTCAAGTTTTGCGAAACTGGTGGCTTTATATATTGCTAATTTGAATCATACTTGAAAAATAGAATGGAAAAGTTGTGCTGAATAATTCAGATGATGTCGGAAAATCAGAAAAAAATTAGTGACTGGGAAAAAGAAATCGGAGAGGACGCCCCACAGGGTTAAATTCGGAGGCCACTCATATGTCTTGTATTACGTGAAAGACATTTCACTTAACATTCAACAACCAAAATTTGCTCTTTTAGAAAAATATACTAGTGGTTTAATAAATCTTTCTAGAGGGGCAGCAACCGAGGAGTTGCTAACTGATATTTTCCATAGGATTAATAAGTGATTCTCTAAAAACAGATTCTCTCTAAATTTTGAGAAAAAAGCAGTACATTCATTTTGGTACAACGAAAAGTCTAATATCAAGACTGATGTACCTCATGAGCAGGAATCAGTAGGTAGGATAGAATGCTCCAAATGTTTCGGTGCACATATTGACGAAAACTTGAACTGGAAGAAGGATATTACTGAGCTTCTCAAACAGTGAAGTTCAGCTTCATTTGCTCCTCGTGTAATTGCTAATCTTGGAAAAAACGTATCAGCTTTCTGACATTTATGCATATTTCCACTCAAGAATGTCTTACCAAATAATTTTTTGGGGTAATTCATTCCCTAGAAAGAAAGTATCGATTTCTCAAAAGGGAGCAATAAGAGTAATATATGGTGTTCAGACACAGACATCAAATAAGTACCTCTTCAAGAATCTAGCCATTTTAACTGCACTGTTGCAATACATATACTCGCAAATGAAATTCGTAATAGATAATGCATCAAAATTTGAGACGATTAGTGATTCCCATACCTCACAGTTTGAGAAGAACAGTGATTTCCCTACCTACAACACTAGAGGGATGAATGACACTTATTACTCACTGTTAAAACTGTCATTGGTTCAGAGAGGAGTTCAAATGCAGCAACAAAAATTATTGACCTTTGCCCAATAACGTAAAATATCAGACAGGTAGCGAAACAAGTTCTAAATCTAATTTAAAGTCATTCTCCTGGAGAACTCCTCCTACTCCACTAACCAGTTTCTGATTAAAAAATGGTACCCAGTGAAGAGAAAAAAAATCGTAGTTGCATGTGTAGGACTAAAAATAGTCGTGTTTACTTAGTATGCATATTCTGTAAATTGACTCGTTTCGCATCATTTCGGTAATGGAATCGTTCAGAGGACCTATGGAACATGTAACTAATTAACTAAGTAAGTCATCTACATTGTTCCATCCGCATATATATAATCAGTTGCTTATACTCAGTTTTCGTCTGTTAGAATTCTCAATCCTACAAATGAAAACTTTTAGTAACATTACAAAACATCTTTCGTTTGGTTTTCCAAAGTAACTGATCCAATAGGCAGTTATCTAGTTCAAACTTCGTCACAATCACAACACGAATCATGTTTACTAATCTGGCAAAGCTCTTCGGCGTTTCATTAACATTGACTAAACCCTTAAAACGAACATAGTGATCTTTATACGAGTGATCGCCGACGGTGTAAACTGTTCGTGGTGAAGCAAATTTAATATTTCCGTCTCTTTTCTCTTTATAAAAGACTAGAGGAGCTTACAAAGCTACTGCTAACAGATTTTCAGCTCTAAAGTAATGCATGCCCACTATTGCTATTGTAGAGATACGCAACGCACTCAACCTCGCTATACTATCATACCTTAATATATGGCCAATAACTATTGTTTAGTTAAGTGATGTTCTTCCTGGTATTGTGTCAATCTACAGCAGTATATTTATCGAAGCGGAAGTAGTGACATATCTTGCTGCGAAAAAGTACGTATTATTGCTGTACCTTGGGCGCAGTTTTAATTAAGCTAAATTTACACTGAAGCAGGGCCAAGTTACTGATAACACATGGGGCTAATGTGTCTCGTTCCAGAAAGAGAGAGCACTATCAAATTCAGTGGGCCAAAAGAGGCAGAAGTATTAGATTTGCTCCACCAAGAACAATTTACACCATCGGAAATCAGTCGTATAAAAATCACTAGGTTCGTTTTATAGGTTTACTCAATTTTTTTGAAATACCGATTTGCCAGATTAGTAAACATGATTTTTGTAGTGGCTGCGACGAAGTTTGAACTAGATGTTTCAGGCAGTTTATCTTAAGTGCCTATTGTATCAGTTACTTTGGAAAGGCAAAAGATAGTTGTTTCGCATTGTTACTAAAAGTTTTTATCTGTAGGATTGAGAATGTTAACAGTCAAAAACTGAGGCTAAGGAACGAAGCTGCAGATGGTACGCACTCTAGCGACATCAGAACAATAGGGAACGGTGAACGATCCCATAATGTCATGACGTAAAGTGGCTGTGGCATGCTAACTTCCGACCAACAACAGATCCCCATGAACATCTCAGGGCAGTTTGCGGCAGTGTTTGACCCCAGCGTACAGGAGATTTTGCTTCATACCAGACAGAACAAGGCCTTCGATGTGTGCCAAAGAAGCCAAAAACCATTTTATCAGTTGACACTGTGTGCAGCACCATACGTACGGTAACAGTAAATTTATTTCATTGCAGGTCAATGATTTATTTTTCGTATACTTTTAGTGAACATTGCTGCTTAATCTTAACCCTATAATGCAAAATTTGTTCTTAAGCAACTTCCAAACGTCAGTTTTTTTTCTGCTACGATTTTCCAAGTTTCGTCCTTGTATGGACTACGATGCTTTCAGACAACGTATATACGGTCTGATCCAGCCATACTCTGTTCTATTTGCCGTATAGTTTCTAAACGGTACACATCTGCAGCAGTTGGCATGCTAGGTTATGTGAGCAACTTTTACTGATGTAGCTGTTTAATTCGATTCTGAGACGTTGTTTTCTCTTGTGTGACGAAAACTGTATATGACCGAAAAGAGAGATCTTGAAGGTGAGTTAGTACACAAATGTGTTACCAAACTTTTCCTGAGATTTACGTAAATGATGTTTGAAAAAAAGTTGCATGCAGGGAACATTACCCCTATACCGAAGTTTGTAAACGCGTCTGTAACATTTCTGTTACTGGTACGATTACTCACTTACAGCACATTGGCAAATGTTTGGAAGATGTATGGTATCTCTCTATTGTGATGGTGACGGCATGTAACACAGCAACTACGATACAAAGTAGTGTATGAATGTCTCCCGGTCTCAATTCCATTTTACTTGCATTAAAAACCACAAGTAATTACTTTATAATTATAACTTAAGGAATTCACGAAATTCAAACAGATCAATTTCACACCGCCCATTAGGTGACGTATGTAAACTACTTACCTTGTATTTCAATTAACATTAGACGGAGCACGTGACAGAAAATAATTGGACGCCTAGACACTGTGTGTTCGAGGTATATCAAAAGCCGTAAAATATTTCCTGGAGTTCTGAACCCTTCAGCTTAAGAACTATTTAGTTTAATAGTACTCTACAGAAGGCAACAGAGGACAGTATCTAGTGAGTTAGGTTGGTATGTTACTGTTTGTAGGCTTTCATTCATTTTCAATAACGAGTAAAACTACTGTGACTCACGGGCATGGAAGCGTGTATTCAGTGGAGGGGGTGCCAGCTGAGGTGTTAGCGCACATGAAACAAGGCGTCGTTAGTGAGCTGGTATAGATGCAGGACTCATAGATGAATGCATGGCAAACTTAATCGTTTCGATGTAAAGTATAACTTTTGCAGTACTAACGTTTTTCGGACAGTGCTCCGTGTGTCTGAAACACCTGTGTAGTGACAAGTTATTGCGAAATTATTACACACGACTATTGTGCACGAAGTATTGTGTAGGAAGAGACTGAATGCCTGTGAAAGTATCATTTTCAACTGCGACGATCCTCAGAACAACGGTAGATCGCATTCTAGACGAACTATGCCATCGCAACGTAATGGGTGAGTTGTTTTGATGCATGAATTTGCACTTGTGAGAATTTGTAAAGTTTTGTCTTCAAGGTTTAATGATGCAGAAGTCGGACTCTTCGCGTGTTTGAAGTGTCGAATCCTGATCGCTTGTTCAGTGTTATTATGCGCAGAGGAACTCGAGCATATTTTAGAATCATTATGAAAAGACTCGTGTGGCAGTGACATTTTTAATTGCTGGTAGTGCACGTTCTGTGACATAATTATCGTTTTTCCGTTTATACCTGTTTTAAATTACAAAGTGCATGATGTAGATTTTGGTGTCTTAGGAATGGGTGACGTGTGTAAAATTTGTTTTTGTAGTGAGTACCTGATTTGTTATAAGGATTACATTGAACATGGTTGATGGAAGTGTCACTAGAAGGGCAAAGGGAAAGCTTTTCGCGTGCTCTTGTCTTGAACAATAGATGCCAAGTACAACTACAACTATCAGTCCTAAATAGCGTAAGGTGCTGATTGTACGAGCGTTGCACAGAGAGTAATGTACCGCATATTTTTCTTCAACAGTTCTTTATTGAACATAATGAGAACTGCACACACGAAAGAATGGTGTTTTATCTACACACCCTATTTTCCACGTGATCTCCGTCCCGTTTATGATCTTCCTCCAGCGTGAAACGAGGGCTTGTATGTCCTGTCGGTGCAAATCCTAGTCCTGGTGGCGGAGCCAGTGCCTCACTTTGTGAATCAAGTCCTCATCATCCTCAAAATGTCTTCCACGAATGGCATCCTTTAATGAACGATAACATCAACTCGCTGCACCATGTCAGGTGTGACAGCCGTGGATGGTCTCCCCGACCGCATCAAATCTTGGAGCTCCACCGAATCGCCTGCTGATGACCTTACCCTCCGTGCCCAGCGACAAAATGTGCTTGTGTCGACACCAGATGCTCCATACGCTTTGCACAAGCGTTTGTGGACATTCCCCACAGTTTCTTTTTCTGCGGTGAGAGATTCAATGACGGCACGTTGCTTGTAACGTGCCTCACCTATAGACGCCATTTTGAAACTGCCTTGCAGCTACGCTACCTGTCGAAAGTGACGGAAACTTGGTGCGATGACTCAAGAGACTTCAAATAATACATTCGTAAAGTTTCGCATTTGTAGCATTGCTTTCGTCTGAGAAAAAGAATGCTGTGCATTGCTTTCAGGGCAACCTTCGTAAGAAGGCAATGCACCTCTCAGTTATATTACATGGTTCATTGCAGTTATGAGCTTATTATTTGGGGCTAACAAAGCCTACTTCCCAGGCCACATCCAGTTACTACGATAATCCTTGAATCATTCATTACTGACTGTACCAACGAGTGGGGCAAAAGCAAGGCTATCTCTGAGTGCCAGTTTAACAAACGGTAAGATATCGGAGTTACTGACGCTCGTGGCATCCTACAGGCGTGTGAAGCACCTACACACGCAATTAACTGGCCACTGGCATCCAACCGATACAATTCTGCCTAATTTAAGTTTAGGTTTGTGGTAGTCAGATGGAAATCCAATCCACTACCGTTCTTGCTCAGTTCTAAATGTGAGCAGCCGGTCCTGAAACAGTTTCAACACTGTGAAATTGCTGGAAAACTTTTCCATCACGCCGCATAGCTGCAGGAAAAGTGCAGTGGTAACATACATGCGAGTGGACTGTCTTTTATAGGAGACAACCAGGTTCGGAAAATACAGTTTAACATTAGCCAAGAAAATGTAATTTTGAATTTTCGGGAATTAATGAAGACGAACAGCAGGATTTCGCAGTGCGAACCTGTCCGCAGACTCATTATCAAAGAAATTCTTCATTGGTATGGCCATAGTGTCCGTAGTTGCCTTACAATTCTTGAGGGTATTTTTGTTCTGTCATTATAACTACAAGAACACCATAGACGAAGCAATATTGAAACAGATATGAATATCATAAAAATCAGTAAAGATAGACACCTCTTCCCTTTCCATGAAAATTTTGACATATAAAAGCATTACCACAAAATAAAAAGTTGCTCGGTGGTCAAATAAGTATTGGAATCCAGACTCTATATGGAGTAATTGATGAAATTACTTGGAAAGAGAAGAGTCTTTTCCATCCTTCACCCTGCTCACTCCCCTACAACCCCCCTCCCCTACTCACAGTTTCATTTCACTTGTTGCCCCTCATCTTATCCTGTGACTCACACTCCATCACACTGCTACATACTTATGTCCTCCCCTATACTGACAAAAAAATCCTCCATTACTATTCCATACCTACTCTTACACAGTATTTAAATACACAGAAACATAATGAAATAGAATTACATACATACAATAATAAATAAATATGAAATATAGGACAAAGTAGTGGGAAAGTTATGTTGGCAGCACTACAAAACACAAACCACAACACATACTTAGAAAAAAGATAACAACAGAATACAGTGGTGCCCATAAATGTGTGTTGTGAAAAATATAACAAATGCATAGTGCTGCAGAACAAATAAATATTAGACCAAAATTATGAGCGTTTAACGCAGTAAAGTAACGACGTGCTAGCAGACGGCATTTCCCCATGTAAGCGAGAAATCAAGTGAAAATCACTGTTAGTAGAAATCAACATATTCTTAATGAACTGTTTTTCGATCTAAAAGCAAATCAAACTCTAAATATTTTAATTACAGACCACTGATGACGCTTTACCTCAATAAAGCGAAACGTGTCTGGTGAAAAAAAATCACGCACCTTTGTAGTCGCAATGACAGAACAAAAATACACTCAAGAATCATTATCAAATAGTCTGTCAAAACACCGATCAGTAACCGTCAAAGGAAAGTGCTGATCAAGCACGCGGGCGAATGACACCGGCACCCAGCAGGCCGCCCAGCTGGTCGTCGTGCCCCGTGCAGCCAAACAGCCAGCTGGCCAGCCGAGTCGTGGAGTACCTCAGGCGGGCCGAGCGGCAACTGCCACTGCACTACGAGGACCAGCAGGCCACTGCAGAGCACCACTGCGAGCCGATGCTGCAGTATGTCAAGTGACCGAAAATTGTTTCGTTTTGTGAGAAGCGTACTAGTAATTAGTAACCATATGGCTGAGCAAGCAGACAATCCTCTTGATGAATCACGTGAACAACGGAATAGAGATTGTATGTAGTTTACCCCAGTATGCAGCTTAAGGGGAAAGTAAATGAGGAGCGGACAATAGATAGTTCAGACCACTGTCATGCTAAAAGTATTAGGATTTCGGAAGATCCAGAACAACTTGTTGTCGTTGTTGTGGTCTTCAGTCCAGAGACTGGTTTGATGCAGCTCTCCATGCTACTCTATCCTGTGCAAGCTTCTTCATCTCCCAGTACCTACTGCAGCCTACATCCTTCAGAATCTGCTTAGTGTATTCATCTCTTGGTCTCCCTCTACTATTTTTACCCTCCACGCTGCCCTCCAGTACTAAATTGGTGATCCCTTGATGACTCAGAACATATCCTACCAACCGAGCCCTTCTTCTAGTCAAGTTGTGCCACAAACTCCTCTTCTCCCCAATTCTATTCAATACCTCATAATTAGTTGTGTGATCTACCCATCTAATCTTCGGCAATCTTCTGTAACACCACATTTCGAAAGTTTCAATTCTCTTCTTGTCTAAACTATTTATCGACCATGTTTCACTTCCATACATCGATACACTCCATACAAATACTTTCAGAAACGACTTCCTGACACTTAAATCAATACTTACGTCTTCTGAAAAAAATACTTGCTGGAAATGAAAATAGCCTGCTTATGACATTCTTGAGTACATGGAGCACTGAAATAACTGCCGTATGTAACACAATTAGGTGACACAATTATGGGATATCTCCCAATATCGCGTCAGATGTCCCTCTGCCCGGCGTAATACAGTACGTCGACGTGACATGAACTCAACTGGTCGGTGAAAGTCCCCTGCAGAAATATTGAGCCATGCTACTGTGGCGTTCGCTGTGTTATTCAGTGGTTTGGTATTTAACTAATTTGTAAATGGAAATGATAATCCTATTGTATTACATTGAGTAATTACTAAATAATTTTTCTCCCGGCTAAAGATTTGATCAAGTTGCTAAAGAACTCCAAGTTAACGTAGTGTTAAGGTGTTGTCTGTAAGTTGTGTAAGTGTCACTAAATCACAGTTCATACAACAGATTCTATACAACTATTGATTAAGATGGAAACAGTTATCCTCAGCAAAATGATCATTAAAACCACCGAATATCAGCTGCGCACAACACTGACGTATGTTACCTGAAACAATATTCTTCGCAACTCGTGCCTAATTAATTTCGGCTCCATACATCAGCTAGAAAAGTTTGTTATAACGTTCGTGCTATGAGCACTGTTTCTTAAGAACCAATCTGATTCGAATTATTTTCATTAAAATGAGTTCGACACCACCGGTGCACATTTATTTTTACACATTTGTACCACCTTCGGCATTTATTCTGCAGAGTTGCGTAATTTAAATTTGAATTTGCCGCTGAGATAATTGTTAAGATGGCGGCAGACAATTGATAGAGACTTTCTATTGGTAGAGCAAATAAGTAAATATTTAAAATGGTTATTGAACGCTATAAAATCTACTTTCCTATTGTGCACTATTTAGACTTCATCAAGCAAACATTTGATTTGTTTCTAAGGAAAACATAGACAAACACGCGATACAAATCGCTATCATCAATGGCTGCGCTCGTTGCAGCGGAAAGAAATAATTAACACAGATAATGCTTACTGAGAGAGGAATTAGAGTTGCAAATAATTATTCACTCATATTTACAATAATAATAAACTCTATTTTCAAGTAATAATTAACAAATAATTACAATTTCTTAACAGACCTCAGTTTCATATGCGTCCGCAACTTACAAAAGCCAACCAACAAAAGGTAAAAACAAAGGAAGACAAACGCAGATCATAAAAGGAATTTACAATTATCATTATCTTTGTATGATACACATCGATATGTCTCATTAAATCATAGAATATTATATAAATAATTAATATTTACAAGTTTTCATTGTTTTTTCATACGTCGAATACATAATGTTTATAACTGTTAGAGGCATAATTTCCTCTCGTCGCACTGTAGCCAAAAATTTATCTCGTGGATGTTACACTACCTTCACAGCCGTCCATAATTGGGAAGTTGTTGCCGGTGTAGGATTCTGTGCACGAACTGACCTCTCGGTTCTGTCCCATAAATGTTGGACTTGATCTTCTCGAACTGTCCAGAACGTTCTTCAATCCTATTACGAACAGTTGTGCCCTGGTGACATGGTTCACTGCCATTCACAAAAATTCCATCATTGTTTGGGAACAGAGAGTCCATGAATGGCTCCAAATGGTTTCCAAGTAGCCAAACATAACCACATATAATCAACGATGGACTCCGCAGAACCAGAGAACACAACCCATTCCATGTAAACACAGCTCAAACTATTAATTGAGCCACCACCAACTTTTACAGTGCCTTATTAACACCTCTGTCTACGGACTGATAACGGCCTTGCCGCAGTGTTGACACCGGTTCCCGTCAGACTACCGAAGTTAAGCGCTTTCACAGGTCTAGCATTTGGGTGGGTGACCGTCTGATCTGTCGAGTGCTGTTGGCAAGCATGGTGCACTGAGCCCTTGTGAGATAAACTGAGGAGCTACTTGACTGAGAAGTAGCGGCTCTGGTGACGAAAAGTGACAACGGCCGGGAGAGTGGTGTGCCGACTACGTGCCCCTCCGTATCCGCATCCAGTAACGCCCCAGGACTGAGAGGATGACACGGCGGCTGGCCGGTACCGTTGGTACTTCCAAAGCCTGTTCGGATGAAGTTTACTTTCAGTTTTTCTGTCTTTGGGTCCGTGGGGTCTGCAATAGACTCGAACTCTAACATCAGCTCTTACCACCTGAAATCGGACTCATCTAATCAGGCCACGGTTTTCCAGTCGTCCACGGTCCAATCGATATGGTCACGAGCCCAAGAGAGGCGCTGCAGGCGATGTCGTCCTGTTAGAAATGGTATTGTAGTTGACCGCGTGTTTTCGCAGCACATTAACACCAAATATCGTCGTACTGTGCTAACGGATGTGTTCGTCGTATGTCACACATTGATTTCTGTCGCTGTTTCGCGCAGTTATTGCATTCAGTTTAAAACCTCAGAAAACTGCTTCCCAGGTTATGATGCACAATTTAGTCTTCTTATAACACAGTGGATACGTCACAGAACACCGCTACAGAGTCCACATCACACAGAAGCGTATAACATAGAATGCTTCACAAATAAATGTTCTTAGTGTGATAAATACCTAGCAGCACCATGCCGTTGCAGATAGCAGCTTAATGATATGCTACTTTGGTCATAGTATTTTATAAAATCATCCATAAACCACCACCGCTTGGGCTGAAGTCATGTCACAACACAGACGTACATACGGATAATATTCCTCTGTGCTTTACTGGATATGACAGAACTGTTGTCAGAGCTACACTATGTGATCAAAAGTATCCAGACACTTGGCTGAAAATGACTTACAAGTTCGTGGCACTCTCCGTTGGTAATGCTGGAATTCAGTATGGTATTAGCCAAACTTTAGCGTTGATGACAGCTTCCACTCTCGCTGGCAAACGTTGAATCTGGTGCTGGAAGATTTCTTGGCGAATGGCAGTCCATTCTTCACGGAGTGCGCCACTGAGGACAGGTATCGATGTCGTCTTCACGGAATGCGGCACTGAGGAGAGGTTTCGATGTCGGTCGGTGAGGCCTGGCACGAAGTCGACGTTCCATAACATCCCAAAGGTGTTCTATAGAATTCAGGTCAGGACTCAGTGCTGGCCAGTCCATTACAGGGATGTTATTTTCGTCTAACCACTTTACCACAGGCCGTTCAATATGAACAGGTGCTCGATCATGTTGAAAGATGAAATCGCCATCCCCGAATTGCTGTTCAACAATGGGAAGCCAAAAGGTGCTTAAAAATCCCTATAGGCCTATGCTGTGATAGTGCCACGCAAAGCAACAAGGGGTGCAAGCCCCCTGCTTGAAAACATGAGGCTGGTCCCGGCGAAGGTTCGAGTCCTCCCTCGGGCATGGATGTGTGTGTTTGTCCTTAGGATAGTTTACGTTAAGTAGTGTGTAAGATTAGGGACTGATGACCTTAGCAGTTAAGTCCCATAAGATTCCACACACATTTGAACATTTGAAAACATGACCACGCCATATCACCATCGCCTTCGCATTTTACTGTTGGCACTACACACGCTGGCAGATGACGTCCACCGGGCATTCGCCATACTCACACCCTGCCATCGGATCGCAACATTGTGTACTGTGATTCGTCCTCCACACAACGTTTTACCACTGTTCATTCGTCCAATGTCTACGCTCCTTACACCAAGCGAGGCGTCGTTTGTCATTTACCGGCGTGATGTGTGGATTATGAGCAGCCGCTCGACCATGTAATCCAAGTTTTCTCACCTCCCGTCCAACTGTCATAGTACATGCAGTAGATCCTGATGCAGTTTGGAACTCCTGTGTGATGGTCTGGGTAGATGTCTGCCTATTACACATGACGACCCTCTTCAACTGTGGGCAGTCTGTCAGTCAACAGATGAGGTCGGTCTGTACGCTTTTGTGCTGTACGTGTCCCTTCACGTCTCTACTTCACTTTCGCATCGGAAACAGTGGTCCGCACACTCCTTCGGTGGATGACAGTCTTATTCTGCAATCAGCGATGATTTTCGCTGTAGTGTGATCGAAATTTGACATCGATGAAGAGGAAACATTAAACTTCAACCACCCTTCCTATAAACAATATGTGATCCACTCTCTGGCCTAGCGTAGCTATTTTAAGTGATTCTCCGCACCAATTATAAATGTTTTACGTAGTACATGCGATATCTAAGGTTCCCAACAGATTTCTATCCACCGCTCACCTGTAGCGTCCATGATTAGCAGCCATTAAGGATATATTTGCCAACTTGGCCACCCTGCTACAATACTCGATTGGACTGGTGGAACTTACAGACTGCGAAGTAGCATAATAAAGTATGGAACGCTCATGTGGTGGTGAGGGTGCTGACAGTGGTGATGGTAATGATGGAAGCTGTAGTTTGGTGGGCATTTTGCCACATTCAGAGTGTACTTAGTTTGTCATTCTGACAGATTTTGGAGATATTTTGATAAACTTGTTTGCTGTAACATGCATCAGGTGAAATTTTATGTAGTCTAGACTGATAAAACGTCCAAACTTCATTTGAAATAGTTCATAAAAGGACGCATTCACTGTGAATTTTTGGCATGTTATTCAGCTGTGACACTCCAACACGATAAACAATTGAGGATGGTAACGCTATGTCAGTGAAGTCTCCTTATGAGCACAATCCTTCATGGTTCTAAGTTTGGAGTACAAGGTGGCGATCAATGACCTCTTTAATAATGCCAGAATCCAAGATGGCTGACTTCGTGTTGTGACTGCAGTCCTAAATAGTTATTTCAGTTCCCGTAACACTGTGGTCATCTGCCCCCACTAGTCATTCTCAGCGCTCAGTCTTACAAGCCATCAAACGGACTCATCACTTGTGCCCCATATCCTATAGCAAAAGTTTGATCATCATCACGAAGCAACACCAAGGATATAGCACCTCAACGAAGAATAAACTGACAAACATCCGTTCCTTTCAGTAAGCCTGTCAGTGAGTCTCCAGGTCTCAGCTGATACAGATCTGCAGAACGGCAGGTTAAGTGTTCATATTTTCCTGTCTTTTCCTCATAGTATATTTATTAAGTTTCCGTTTAAGAGGTGCAAGCTCGAATTTCGTAAGTGTAAATTCAGGCAGTGTGCAGCACAGTTTTCTTCTCTTCTGGACAGACAGCTATAAACCTCACTGAAGCATCAGCGTCCATTGATGACACATCTGGAGGGTGGTAAGTTGCATGTTTACTACTTTGCCTGCTGTTTACTTCTTCGCCGGCCGAAGTGGCCGTGCGGTGAAAGGCGCTGCAGTCTGGAACTGCAAGACCGCCAGGGTCGCAGATTCGAATCCTGCCTCGGGCATGGATGTTTGTGATGTCCTTAGGTTAGTTAGGTTTAACTAGTTCTAAGTTCTAGGGGACTAATGACCTCAGAAGTTGAATCCCATAGTGCTCAGAGCCATTTGAACCATTTTTTTGTTTACTTCTTCAGTTAGTCCTTTTAGGACTGGTAGGGTGTGTGTATGCTGTGTGCAGATGCAGGAGGATCTGGGCAAAATTCGCGAACAGCTGAAGGCACTTTTGGTTGCGGTCAGTCACATTCAGGCTGTTGCCTCTGGTGGCGGGTCACATGTGGCGCCTCAGGCGTCGCTAGTTTCGCCCATGGGCTCTGCACCTCCTAGAGTATCTCACACATTGGCTCCACCTTGACATCAGAATGAATGGTGGCTGGTAACACGATAGCGTCACTCGAGGCGGAGGGCCAATATGGAGACTGGTCGTCGGGCCTCCCCCAATCACTCTGTGAGTGGACAGGTGGCAGCCACTTCAGCAGGGTCAGAACAGTTACACGGGGGGGGGGGGGGGGGGGGTTGGGTTTGCTAGTTATCAGGAGCTCCAATGTTAGGCGCGTTTTCCAGTTCCTTATGCAGATAGTGTTCAGGGCCAGAAAGAAAGCCGATGTGAAAGCGCTATGTCTGCTGGGGAACCTCATCCGAGATGTTGAGGTGGCCTAATTGCGGCCATCGATCATGCAGACTGCTGTCATCTGCAAGTTGTGGCTCACGTCGGCAACTACTACGTCTGTATGCCGCATGGGTCCTGAGGCCATCCTCAGTTCATACATGCGGCTGGCGGAAGTGGTGAAGGCTGCTGGCCTCATACATGGGATGCAAGCAGAGCTTGCAATTTGCAGAATTGTTCCTAGAGTTGATGGGGGTCTTTTGGTTTGAAGCTGGTTTGAAGGTCTCAACCAAATTATTCTTCTACTCTATGACGGCCCTTACTTTAGATTTCTTGATTTCCATTGTTGGTTGGGAATTTGTAGGACTATCTTTGATAAGTCAGGGGTGCACTACGAAAAGGAAGCGGCTGCTCCTGTAGCAGAGTATTTGTGGAGTGTACTTGATTGCTTTTTAGGCAAGGCGAAAATACATGTTTAAATCTGGAGGTACGAATAAAGCATCATCCGAAATTGTGTTAAAGGCATTATCTGAAAATTATTTCGAACAATTACTTTATGAGTCCACTCGAACAATAACCGGTTGCGAAAACACACTTAAAAACTTTGGAACAAATAAGCCTGAGCTAATAACGAACATCAAAATGGATACGTGGACTAGTGAACACAAGGTTGTCGCAGCGAGACTGAATACCGTAACTTCCAAATCCTCCAAAAATGAACTAAACAGATTACCTATCGGAAAAAGAATATAAAAATTGTGTTAACGCCTCCCTCAGAGACAATCTCCACTCGTTCCAAATTAACAATTTATGTGTAGAGCAAATGTGGCTTGAATTTATAGAAATATTATCGAGAGATTTATACCAAATAAACTGACAGATAGAGGAGTGATCCCACTTGGTACATACAAGACATCAGAGCATCTTACACAAATAACGTAAAAATCATACCAAATTGAAACGAACAATAAATCTACAAGACTGGCGATCTTTTATAAGAGCTCGAAATTTAGCGCGGAGTTCAGTGCGAGATGCTTGTAATAGTTTCCACAACGAAATTTTGTACCAAAAACTGTCAGATATTTCCAAAGAGATTCTGGTCGTATGTAAAGTTTGCTAGCTGCAAGACACGGTCAATGCCTTCTCTGCATGATAACAATGGAAATACTATTGACTATTTACTGCTAAAGCAAGGTTACTTAACACAGCCTTCCCAAATTCCTCCACCAAAGAAGACGAAGTAAATGTTCCGCAATTCGATCAAGAACATCTGCCAACGTGAGTAACTTAGAAGCAGATATCCTAGAGGTGTAGAAGTAACATACGTCACTTAAAAGAAAATCTTACAGTCCCTACCGTATAAAAATTAGATTCCTTTAGGAATATGCTGATGCAATACCTCGATACCGAACGGTCGTGCGTAATCGCTCGCTTGACGGAAGACCAGTACCCAAATGCCGGAATATTGCACAGGTTACACCAGTATTGAAGAAAGGCAATAGGAATAATACACTAAATTATAGACCCATATCATGACTGTCGATAGGCGGCATAAATTTGGAACACGTACTGTGTTCGATCATTACGAATTACCTCAACGAGAACGGTCTATTGACAGGCAGTCAAAACGGATTTAGAAAACATCTTTGTTGTAAAACACAGCTAGTTGTTTAGTTACATTAAGTGCTGAGTGCTGTCGACAAGGTACTTAAAATTTACTCTGTAGTTCTACATTTCCGGAACGCATTTGACACCGTACCTCACAAGTGGGTAGTAATCAAATTGCGTGCTTATGAAATATGTCCCTGTTATACGAATAGACTTGTGACTTTCTGTCAGATAGGTAACAGTTCGCAGTAATTGACGGAAAATTATCAAGTGAAACAGAAGAGATTCCTGCCGTTCCCAAGGTACTGTTATAGGTACTCTGCTTTTTCTTCCGCATGAACGACTTAGGCGACAATATGACCAGCAGTTTAAAGTTCTTTGTAGATGACGCTGTCGCTTATCGCTTTGTAAAGTCATCAGGAGATCAAAACAAATTGCAAAACGACTCCGAAAAGCTAACTGTATGGTGTGAAAAGGGAAAGTTCAAAGGAGCGCTGCACATTCTGTATCGTCGGGAAATAAGGGGAGAGAGTTTCATGTATGTAACACAGGATTAGGGGTGGTCATCATTAAGATAAAGGCGTTGTTTGAAGCGGCGGGCCGGCCGGTGTAGCCTAGCGGTTCTAGGCGCTTCAGTCTGGGACCGCGCGACTGCTCTGGTCGCAGGTTCGAATCCTGCCTCGGGTATGGGTGTGTGTGATGTCCTTAGATTGGTTAGGTTTAAGCAGTTCTAAGTTCTAGGGGAATGCTGACCTCAGATGTTAAGTCCTATAGTGCTCAGAGCCATTTGCACCATTTGTTTTTATTTTTTTAGTGGCGGGATCTTCTCACGAATTTTGTCAAGATCTTTCTGCTCCGAATGCGAAAATATTTTGCTGACGCCGACCTACATAGGGAGAAACGACCATCATAATAAAATAAGGGAAATCAGAGCTCGCACGTAAAAACACAAGTGTACGTTTTTTGCGCTCACAGTTTGAGAATGGAGTAATAGAGATTTTTTTGAAGGTGGTTGTGGTGAACCCTCTGCAATGCACGTAAGAGTGACCTGCTGAGTATCACTGTAGGTGTAGATGTAGATGAGGCTACAGTTTGAAGTACTCTGAACACTCGCCAGTCGATACGCAACATGAAAAGTCAGACCAGGCTCAGAGTAAAGCACTCTGACTTTCAAAATTTTATTAGCAAATTGTCGAAGTGTTCCGAACAAAGTTCCGGAATTTACTGAATTTAGTGATCCGTGTAATGTATATCCGAAAGGCAGATTAGCGTCGAGGCCATAGGATGGGGAGTGTTCATTGGAGTTGACGAAAACATTGTCTCTATTGAGGTCGAAGTTGAGAGTGACAGTGAAGTTATCTGGTCGTGTATAACAGATGTAGGTGAAACCAAGATAAATGTTGTATGTTTTTACCGGCCACCTGAGTCTGTGACGGCTCTACAGTCATTCAAAGAAAGTCTACGGTTAGCAGCAGATAAATATCCATATCATGTGTTAGTAGTTGGAGGCGACCTTAGCCTACCGAGTAGAAAATGGGGTGTGTATGGTTCAATGCAGGAGCTACAGACAGTCATGCGAAGTTCTTTTGAACACGTCTTCTCAAAACTGACTCGAGCAACTAGTTCGACAGTCCCCATGCAATGGAGATATGTTAGCTCCTGTAGCTATAAACGGACATTATCGACAACTTCAGTATAGAAACGGGAATTTACGATTATGGTGTCATTGCAAATATTATTACGAAAGTTAATGCACCATTTAAGATGGCTAGGAGAGTGTTTCTGCTGGAAAGAGCAGATATGCAGTTTTTTGCATCTCACTTAGACAGTGAATTGACATCAGTTACTTCCAATAAGATAGACTTAGAGGAATTAAGGGAAAAGTTTAAGCAGATTGTAATCGTGATCTGGAGAATTATGTGCCTAGTAAGTGGATTAAGAAAGCAAAGCACCCACAATGCTTTAATAATGAGCTTCGGGAAATACTGAAGAATCAGAGGCTGTTGCACTCTCGGTTCAAAAGAGAAAACGCAAATGACGACAAGCAAAAGTTCGTAGAGATTAGTGCCGAACATTTTCAAAGATAGAGGAAAACACCGGTGTTATCTTTTCTTGCAGGATTTCCTCTGCTCGTGGCATACGTGGAATGGAGTACTTTTTCTCTCCCTTTCACTAAATTACCAGGAGTGTGAGAGGTAGAGTGTATAGGAAGATTATTCACTATTTCTTCGACACACACCTAGAAATTATACCCATTTGGTCTGTTTATGAGGCATATAGGTCCTCATAAAACTATTGAATCGCAAGTCCAGCATTTATTTCATCTACTCAGCTTTCGAGAATTCCGTCCATTTAAACAAGTGAAATTTCATGTATTGTCACGTAAACTTGATTCATACTTTCCTACCGTAGGAATACAGTTTTGGTTAAATCCACAGCGACTTCCTTCTCATCAACACGAAGATATCATTTACACAACTCGAAGTCAATTCTGACACAGTTCTCACTTAAGAACTCATTACCAAAAATACACCTTTGCATCAAATCTTCCATTAATAAAAAGATGTATTCCTTGGCTGTGCCTCTTACTATCACATTAACATGGGTTTGGATTGTCGCTGGTTTCGACATACAATTCACTGCAAGTGGGATCCTATAATTTCGAAATGGGTACGTTGACGGCTTATGGGTTTTACTTGTTTCATCAAATAAATGGCTCAATTGGTTCAAGTGGCTCTGAGCACTATGGGACTCAACATCTTAGGTCATAAGTCCCCTAGAACTTAGAACTACTTAAACCTAACTAACCTAAGGACATCACACACGCCCATGCCCGAGGCAGGATTCGAACCTGTGACCGTAGCAGTCCCGCGGTTCCGGACTGCAGCGCCAGAACCGCACGGCCACCGCTGTCGGCTTCATCAAATAATACTCCAGCCTTAACACTGATCATTTCCCAAGAGTCGAGAAAGATAACACTTGGGATAGTTTCTATACTAGCTTGGATAGATGCTTGCACCGTTTCCCTTCATCCTTCAACACACGTGTGAAAATTGTCCTCCAATTCATCTCTCAGATCTAAATCTTCACTGTACCTTACCAAGCGACTGCATAAATGAGTTTCACGCCCACTCCATTGTACGGTCAACATTGGGGGGTTAACTGTCGCCGACATTAGTTTGTTGAACTAGCCACTACAGGACGAATCTCATTTACAACTTCGACAATATTCACTGTGGGATTTTGATTACGCCGACATGTGTCAGGTTCATGATTTACTTCAGGATTCTGAAGAGTAGCAGATTCTGCTGACTGGTGGTTGTTTGAATTACTTTGTTTTGTATTTGAACTGTGATGTGTTTGAAGCGCCGGCGGTGGGACGACATATCCGAAGAGAGTGTCAGCTGATCGTTCGTTACTTTTGTGGCGCTTCCTGATTCATTCCATTCCCTTTCCTGTGATTATTTGCAGTACTACTAGCCCTTGCATCTTCATTTATTAAATCAGTAGAGTCTAGTACAGATAATAACTATTCCAAAGTGGATTCAGTTACGTGTAATAATTTTCCTGTAATGTGAAATGACAACTTGCCTTTCAGTATATGTGCATATTTATGTGACATAGGTTCATTCTAGACATAAGTGTTTAACTATGTCTCAATACACTTTCTTAGTCTTGCTTGTCTAGGACTATACAATTCTGGATTAAAGACATTCCTGCACAATTTTTCTTGGATGCATTTGTCCAATACCTTGCCAAAAAGGAATTTTAGAATTTAGCTTCCATCATTATCGTAGATTTTCAAATTGTTCAAGCGAATGACAACATTCTACAGTCGCTATAGCCCATAGGGCAGTCTCGCCCTGGAAGAACACTCTGATGAACTGCATCTTTTGTGGGTCAGACCACGTTCTAGGCAATACACTTCTAAAAAAAATTTATTCAAATAACAGGATCTGCAGTTTGGTTCTCTGGTGTGAACACGTCAGACTGTTTATGTTTGAGGAAACTTCTCACCAATAAGGCCGAAATAGCCGGCCGGCATGGCCGTGCGGTTCTAGGCGCTTCAGTCTGGAACCGCGTGACCGCTGCGGTCGCAGGTTCGATTCCTGCCTCGAGCATGGATGTGTGTGACATCCTTGGGTTAGTTAAGTTTAAATAGTTCTAAGTTCTAAGGGACTGATGGCCATAGATGTTAAGTCCCATAGTGCTCAGAGCCATTTGAACCATTTAGATCGAAATAAGGGTGGATCCTGCCACTAAACTGCTAGTGGTATCGTTTTGTGACAATTTGTGTACCTGAACATACGTCATCAACACAGGCATGGTTTTGCAGTATCTGACAATGACAGTGGCCACTGGCTCCATTTACTTGAGCTAATGTGATGTGTTATCACCAATTTGCCTTAATTTCCTTTCCACACGATCAGTCTGACCAATTAACTTAACCTGAACCTCTTGTTGCCACTTGAGCAGATCCTGAGTCGACATTTTCCTCAAGAAACCACGTTCGTTTTTGACAGATTGCACTATGATGCCCCGTTCAGCACGTACCCCTGTGAAAGTCTGATCTGTCGCTTTCCTTAGTTCTGCTTCAAATTTTTCAGTAATTAGAGTACCCTTTTCTTCTATAAATTCCTCTGTTTTGCTTTCTGGTTCAGCAAATAGATTTTCTACCCACGAAACTGTTTGTTTCACAGCGAGCTTCAGATTCATTTGCTCTAGTTGCAAAGTACCAAAACTTTTCAACAAATATTTCAAATTTTCAAGAAGGAATTTAATAATATTCCGGTATTTATGTGATCCGGATCTTAACACATATGTTTCGTGGTTAACCACTTCTACTTTCAACTGTACTAAATGATTCTTAACTAGTTCGCTGACGTCCTGCACTTGCTGTTTCAAAGTAGAAGAGTCATTAGACATAGTGTCTTGCTTATGAACTGTGTCATTTATTCTCTGACTCATAGAGGATACGTTACTCTTCACGTGTCTTGTTTTTGATATAATGTTGATAAGTCAGCAGACAAGCTTTCTAATTATTGCAAAATAAGTGAATTAGAATCTTGCGCTGTAGTAAGAGATTCAGTCATCAGGGCGGATGTTACATTACTTACTCCGATAATACGACTAGAAATAATTGCATCTGGATCAATTGCGGGACTTAAACTCACAGTATTAACCTTAGCAGTAGAATTGGAGCTCATAATGTTGGATTCTGTATACGCGTCAGTTTCAGCTGGTAACATGCCAGTGCTCGCCGCAGCTGAACTGGCACTTATGTTTACATCAGCGAACTCGCCGTTAACCGTATGAATATTCTCATTTACAGTATTAATCTGCACAGCTTTCAGCACTTACTGGCGAGCTATCACCGTAAAAATGGATAGTAACTTTCTAAAACGTTATCGCTCTTACTTAATGCAGCTAAAGGTGTCGCAGAGGCTATGCTTGTTGCTCGGTAATGCATGTGGCAAGACGTATTTTTAGTAACAGATACTGATCACACTAATGAATGGCACGCACATAACAACGGTTACCTGTCATCTGGCGGAATTTCCACATACTGTAATTTCAATTACCAAAACTGTGAAGAGTCTAACTAAAAATAAAAAAAAAACAAGTCTCAAATCCAAGGAAATTTATTTCTACTCAAGTGGATGTATTGAATTTAAAAGCATTAAGTGAATTTCTTCTCTTTACCTGGTGCTGTACACGCAAACAATCGTCGTTGTTGTTGTTGTTGTTGTTTGCTTGAATCCAGAGACTGGTTTGATGCAGCTCATCATGCTACTCTATCCTGTGCAAGGTTCTCCGTCTTCCAGTACCTACTGCAACCTACATCCTTCTGAATCTTCTCAGCGTATTCATCACTCCTTACTAATACTTTCAGAAACGACTTCCTGACCCTTAAATCTATACTCGATGTTAACAAATTTCTCTTCTTCAGAAACGCTTTCCTTGCCATAGTCAGTCTACATTTTATATCCTCTCTACGTCGACCATCATCAGTTATTTTTCTCCCCAAATAGCAAAACTCATTTACTACTTTAAGCATCTCATTTCCTAATCTAATTCCCGCAGCATCCCCCGATTTAATTCGACTACATTCCATTATCCTCGTTTCGCTTTTGTTGATGTTCATCTTATATCCTCCTTTCAAGACACTGTCCATTCCGTTCAGCTGCTCTTCCAGGTCCTTTGCTGTCTCTGATAGAATTACAATATCATCCGCGAACCTCAAAGTTTTTATTTCGTCTCTATGGGTTTTAATCCCTACTCCGAATTTTTCTTTTGTTTCCTTTACTGCTTACTGAATATACAGATTGAATAACATCGGGGATAGACTACTACCCTGTCTCACTCCCTTCCCAACCGCTGTTTCCCTTTCATTCCCCTCTACCCTTATAACTGCCATAACCTATCCATTTCCCTTTTTAAATTTTCTAACCTACCTGCCCGATTATGGGATCTGACATTCCATGCGCCAGTTTTCTTTCTCCTGATAACAACGTCCTCCTGAGTAGTCCCCCCCCCCCCTCCCGGAGATCCGAATGGGTGACTATTTTACCTCCTGAATATTTTACCCCAGAGGACGCCATCATCATTTAACCACACAGTAAAGCTGCATGCCCTCGGGAAAAATTACGGCTGAAGTTTGCCCTTGCTTTCAGCCGTTCGCAGAACCATCCCAGCAAGGCCGTTTTGGTTAGTGTTACAAGGCCAGATCAGTCAATCATTCAGACTGCTGCCCCTGCAACTATTGAAAAGGCTGCTGCCCCTCTTCAGGAACCACACGTTTGTCTGGCCTCTCACAGATACCCCTCCGTTGTAGTTGCACCCGTAACTCTTTGATTTCAGGTTTTTTTCTTCCCGATTTTCTTCATTTTTACTGAATTCAGTACGCTTTCTCATCTCTTTCTGGTCAGGTTTCAATTTTTTGTGCATATAATTAATGGCTCGTTGATTTCGTTCGTTATCCATTCTCATGTATCGTCGCATATAACAGAAAAGAACTAAACTGGTAAAAAGTACACAGCGTAAAATTCAAGTCTTTCTAACGAAGGCACCAGTATAATATGCCTTCTCCTACCGAGAAGAAATTACGAGTACATTGGGAAAAAATTGTTTATATTTTGAGGATGAAAATTCGGGCTCCCAAATCCTAATCTGCGATCGCGTGAAGTTTATTATCACATGCACGCCAACTTTATTCGTGATTGGACATCGAATTTCGTAATGAAATTCTAACTGCCGGCTCTAGAAGAGTTTGTTACCGTTAGCAGCGATCTCCATGAAATGTAGAAAATGGCTGATAACTGTTCATAGACAAGCCAATACTCCTGAAAGCGTTACAAGTTGTTGCAGGAACACAAACATCTGGCCTGTCACCTATGAAAATGGTGGCAATTACTCCTACAGTAAATACTCGTACACCATTCTCAGTTGATGAAATTATTATTATCTAATATTCAGAAATGTTTACACAAGGAATGGCCAGGGCAGGAGGGTGTAGGCTAGCAGAAGAAGAAGACAAGAGAGGGAATTTCTTAATGAAAAGACGAACAACTTATGAAAATTCAGATATAACATTTTGTTGATTTTCATCGCAATAACAGATATATCCTTTAAATTTACCTCCTTTGGCCATCTGCATGAAAGGTCATTCAATTACAGATACTGAACAGGATTTATAGCACGATATATAAACAACTTTAAGAATCATTAGACACAGACAGGAAAAGTAGTAGATGTGAGTCCAGTGTGAATACACACGTAGTTTAACATAAGAGAAACAGTTATAGATGGATCCTATGGGGTAGAATGGATAGAGGCTATACTTACAAACCAAAATAGTTAATATTAGGTACCCTTCATCGACCTCTCGGCCCCTCCCGCTCGCTCACGACGCAGATGATGTTGTTGTAGACAGTTCCGAAAATAACTTCAATCTAATTTCAAATAGGCACACTACTCGTACAACTACAGTCCTTGGTGACTTCAATCTACTGTCGATATGCCGAAGAAAATACGTATTTCAATTCTGGGCCCAACATAAAACATAATCCGAAATTGTATTAAATGCTTTTGGTGAAAATTATTTTGAACAATTAGTTCAGTAGCCCAACACATATGTAAATTGGTTTATTCATTTGAAGCTCGAAGGGGGCGATCTATTGTAAGTACTGAGTAAAAGAAGACCTTCTTGGCCGAGAGCACTATAAAAATTTTATTGTATATACCCAGTTTCGGTAAAACTGATGTACCATCTTCAAATCTTCATGAAGGTTATTACAAAAATCTTGTAGCTGGAACACGGTGTTTGTAATAACCTTTATGAAGATGTGAAGATGGTAACTTAGTTTTACAGAAAACTGTTACCTATAACAAAGTTTCTTATAGCGATCTCTGCTAAGAAGTTTTTCTTGTCCTGAGATGTGTAAATGGTTACAATAATATACTTGACGTTTTAATAACAAATAGTCCTACGCAGATATTGATCATCAAGCATGTGTATGACGGGGTACAATCTTTTATGAAGGCAAGTTTAAGTGAACAACGTGCGGCTATGAAATTTTGTTTCTGCTCAATGAAAATGCTGTTGAAACTGCTTTAATGTTGAAAACAGCTTACCAAGATGACGCTATGGCAGAAACTCAAATATACGAGTGCTTTGCTCGATTTAAAAATGGCGACATGTCGATCGATGACAAACCTCGTTCTGGACGTCCATTAACTGTCAGAATCAACGAAAATATTGAAAAAATTGGTAGCTTGTGCTCACAGACCGTCGACAGACAATTTATCAACTGTCAGACATTAGTCAGAGATTGTGCACCAGTGTTCATCAAACAATACCCGTTTGTGGCAGACAGGAGACTGATTCTTCGACCACGACAACGTACCTGAGCGCACAGCCATATCTGTTAGAGAGTTTTCGGCAAAACAGTGGCAGGGTTCCACTGCTCCACGCATCTTACTCGGCTGACCTCGCTCTGTGCAACTTTTCCTTATTTCCACGCATGGAAAAGGGCATGAAAGGACACCAATTTGACAGCTCTGAAGATGTTAAGAACAAACCGAGGGAGGAGCTGTCAGCCATTTCTAATGATAACTACAAAAACTGTTTCGAACAGTTGAGGAAACGGTGGGACAAATGCATTAGTTGTGATGGAGAGTATTTTGAAGGGTATAAGGTTGTTTCGTAAACTGTCTGAAAATACATAGCTTCAAAAATACTTCCGGTCTCTTTGGGTAGAGTCTTGCTATCTGGACGGGAAAGCATCTGACAATGGCAGATGTAGGAGTGATATAAAACACAGACTGACAAATTGTAAGAGAAATGTGTTACAGCCTAACGTATAATTTAATTCTTTGGAAGTCTTTCCTGAGAGCGTTTGCGTTCAGTACAGCTCGTCGATGACGATAAATAGTTCACACAAGAGGGAATGCGAACCTCGTGAAACGCAATACAGAGAAATAGCTCAGAAGATACTGCAGAAAAATGTACATTATATGGGTAGATGGCGTAACTAATGAAGTGGAACTGAATTGAATTGTGGATAAAAGAGTTTTGTGAAACGACTTCACTAACACAAAAATTAGTTTGACGGATACATTCTGAAGCATCAAGAAATGGGTAATTTAATGACGCACGAAGTATATTAATTTAGGTATGCAAAATGGGAGACTTGTACATATGCCGACCTGACAAAGCTTCAAATTACTCACGGCAAATTAGAGGGCTAACGCCATCGACAGGCGCCAGTATGCTGACAGCAGAAGGGCCTGCATTTTTTTTTCTTTTTTCTTTTTGAGTCATCAGTCTTGAGACTGGTTTGATGCGGCGCACCACGAATTCCTCTCCTGTGCCAACCTCTTCGTCTCACAGTAGCACTTGCAACCTACGTCCTCATTTATTTACTGTATGTATTCCAATCTCCCCCTTCTTCTACAGTTTGTGCCCTCTACAGGTCCCTCTGCATACCAAGGAAGTCATTCCCTAATGTTTCAACAGATGTCCATTCTCCTTGTGAGTGTTTTGCACAAATTCCTTTCCTCTTCGATTCTGCGTAGACCCTCATCACTCCTTACCTTATCCCCCTAATTTTCAACATTCGTCCATAACACCACAACTCAAATGCTTCGATTCTCCCCTGTTCCGGTTTAGCCACAATCCTTGTTTCACTACCATACAATACTGGGGTCCAAACATACATTATCAGAAATTTCTTCCTCAAATTAAGGCCTATGTTTGAAACTAGTAGACTTCTCTTGGACAGGAAAGCTTTCTTTACTGGTATCCTCGTTGTTCCGTCCGTCATTGGTCGTAATCCCACTTCTGAACCTTTCTTTTATTCGCATCACTGTTCGATGATATGATTTAACATTAGGGGCGAAAGACCTTTTTTAATCGGAGCACAACTTTCTTGGTCATCCACTCCTATTATCCCCTCTTGGCTCTTGTACATATTGGATGTTACCCCCCTCTCCTTACAGTTTACTCCAATTTTTCTCAGAATTTCGAACTTCCTGAACCATTCTACATGGCCGAAACGCTTTACTATTATCAAAGTCAGGCCTACCTTTCCTAAAGGCTAACTGATCGTCATCTAACACATCCTCAATTTCCTTTTCCATTATTCCATATGTTATTCTTGTCAGCAACTTGGATGCGGGGGCTGTTAGGTAGGTTGTGCGATAATTCTTCCACTCGTCAGCTCGTGCAATCCTCGGAATTGTGTGCATTATATTTGTCCGAAAGTCAGATGGTATGTCACCAGACATGTATATTCGACACACCAACGTGAATAGTCGTTTTGTTGCCATTTTCCGCAATGATTTTAGAAATTCTGATAGAATAGTATCCATCCCTTCTGCCGTGTTTGACCTTAAGTCCTCCAAAGCTCTCTTAAATTGTGAGAGTCCAATAGAGATGACAGGTGGCTAACTTAAGCCGTCGGCTGAAAGTGGTGCGCCAACCAGGCAATCTAAAGGCGGGCTGTCGAGACTTTCAGAGGGCAGACTGCTATAGAGAGCCGGCCGCTGTAGCCCTGCGGTTCTAGGCGCTGCAGTCCGGAACCGCGGGACTGCTACGGTCGCAGGTTCGAATCGTGCCTCGGGCATGGATGTGTGTGATGTCCTTAGGTTAGTTAGGTTTAAGTAGTTCCAAGTTCTAGGGGACTGATGACCTAAGATGTTAAGTCCCATAGTGCTCAGAGCCATTTGAACCATTTCTTTTTACTATAGAGAGTTGCATCAAACCAGCCTTCTGACTGCAGAGCACAGAAACCAGCGCAAGTCTGGCTTATTTAAGAGGAGATCGCGCGATCTCCAACTTCTGTCCAGTAGATTATTTACAGTGAACTAACATGCCCTTCTCTCTCTGACAGCTACTTTTAGACGATCGAGATCAGTGGGACACGGTACGTTGTGTGGTCAGTCAGCTGACGCTTCTCTGGATGATTATTTACCCGTCACTAGATGGTTTAAATGGTTTAAATGGCTCTGCGCACTATGGGACTCAACTGCTGTGGTCATCAGTCCCCTAGAACTTACTTAAACCTAACTAACCTAAGGACATCACACACACCCATGCCCGAGGCAGGATTCGAACCTGCGACCGTAGCAGCAGCGCGGCTCCGGACTGGAGCGCCTAGAACCGCACGGCCACCGCAGCCGGCTCCCGTTACGAGAGGCTGTGTCTTACCGCCGAAACTGCTGGTAACGGCAGTGCATGGTTTCTGACGAAGCGCCACGTTCAAGATTCCTTGGTACCTCAGGACGTAGCCTTCGATTTGGCACCACAGAGGCGAGTATAGAGTCAATAAAACTATATCCGAAGGTGGGCAATACAGAGGGTGAGAGCGACGAGCAGTGATTGAAATATTAAAGTGGACGCAATGATCAGTAGTGCTGCCCGTAAGAGGTTGCTTCCGGATAAGTTAAAAAAGGTGTAGCTACAGGTTCTTTTTATGAGGATACATACAGAAAGCTGTCTTAACATCGACGTATAAAATGTGTTTGCCACATTCTTTGTAGTAAGGATTACGCAACGTAAGAAATGTTGCTGAGGGATATGTGCGATTTTCCTGTGGCACGTTTATAGTACGGTGGGGTGGCCCTGTTTTCAAACTTTCTTTTCTTTTTAGTATTCTTCAGCCTGGTGTTGAGTGCAGTGTGGGCTCAACAGGTAATGTAGAAGGGGCACTCTCGGCCGGTACAATTGAAAGCATGATTCGAATAACCACATGAAGTCTTATTTGTCTCAGAAACCAATGTTCATAAATACCTTGTTAGCCAGTAAGTTTAATAATTCCACATTATTTTGCAACATAGTAAAGACATTTTCTATCCGTTCCCAGATTCATCACAAACTGTGACGTTAGCTAGTAAAATAATTTCAATCGCAGGATAAATAAAGTCTTGAAAATATGTATCAGAAAATATCAAGCTCATTGATAGAACCACGTAGATATCTCACGTATCTCGCTGAGGTGACGACAGAAATCTATCCTTGGAAGATAATGATATCATATAGTCAAAGACATGGCTAGGCACAATAGCTAATAATAGATGGCTCATTGGTCCCACCATCTGGAAGCCACAAGGCCTTTATAAGCAGCACCTGCCAGCTCCAATGACGTATCGTTCCCAAGACATGGCTAGGGACAATAACTGATAATAGATGGCTCACCTGGTCCCACCATCTAGAAGCCACAAGGCCTTTATAAGCAGCACCTGCCAGCTCCAATGACGTATCGTTCCCAAGACATGGCTAGGGACAATAATAGATGGCTCACCTGGTCCCACCATCTAGAAGCCACAAGGCCTTTATAAGCACCATCTGGCAGCTCCAATGACGTATTGTTCCCCGAATGCAGGCTGTCCCCGACAATCTCGCTTCTGGAACGTGACTGCCCTCCACGGGTCAGGGCTGCGGACTGCTATACAGCTTGCTGTGCTGGAAACTTCTCTCGCTCACACAGACCCAGCTCGTTGTGATTTCTAGAATATTAACGTTGTCCTGGGGTGTCTCGTTGTGCACTGCTGTGAACGTTGGTACACACTCCCCACACAAGCCTGTACGCACACTTTTTCTGATCACAGTTTAAGGTCCCGGGAGTCAAACCCAGCATGCGTTCAGTGAAATAAAACATTTACTCAGAGTTTCTTGTAATCACGCATCAGAAATTCCCTCTGTAACGGCAGTCTCTGTATCGGCAAATATATCAACAGCAATAACAATATCACCAACAGCAACTAATTCGATATTGTTCTATTTGTTTCGCAAATTTAACGACTTACTGCAGCCAGAAGATACGAGCAGTGTAATGTGATAGGAGGAAAAACAGAGTTTTTTCGGTTTCACCAAAGGTCTGATTAGTCATACGCTGCATGGACAGCTGAACATGAACGCCCTCCCAATAAATGTCGTTTTCCGCGTAGTAACTCCACTTCAATCAACCGTATGGATGAGATATAACGGTTCGCTCGCTCCAAACAAGAGCCTCTGTTTGCAATAACTACAGTTCCACAATCCTACACTGCAAGTTGTTCCCAGCTTACTGAAGTTTACCGATCTTCATGTCGGGCACAACGCTCGTTTTATGAACGCGGTGTCTCTCTATCGATACTTGATCCTGATCTGAAAGAAAATTACGTAACCAGATGTCAGAGTGATCAACGTGTAGAAGCGACAGCTCTGTGTTTCCCGTTCAGCGTCCATCCTGTTTCCACAGTGAACCCTCGAAATCTGATTCGAACCGCCTTCCCAGAGCCGGCAGACCGAGCAGGCTCTGAATTCTGCTCCGCGCCTCGCCTCGCACAGTGCTTTCGGACGAGGGGCTTCCTGCCTCACACTCAGTGCGGCCCCGAGGTCATCCCCGCAGGGTTATCGCATTCAGCTCCGTCAGCAGCGACTTTTTAAAAGCGCCAGCTCCACGAAAAATCCCAAGGTCAGCCGCATCCTCTTGCGCCCCGGAGTCGGCGTAAACAAATTGACGTCACCCTGCGGCAGTTAGATCCTTTCCAGTGCAACCGCAGAAGCTCTGGACCACATTCGCAGTTTCCGATCGACCTGTTATATTTACTCAGGTATGCACTTCATCACAAACTAAACCAGAATAGCAAATTAAGACATTTCTTTAAGATGCAGGTGATGCATTAATGCAGATTACACAGAAACAGATATAAAGGACAATTATTTCACAAGCACACAGCAAAAGGTGTTCCAAGTGGGCAGAAGATAAATGGCTTGAACATCGTCAATTTAAAAAGTATTTGTTAAAAAGAAACAGTTAGGAAACGGTAGGGGGAGTAAAAAGAAATAATCTAAATAGAACAATACTGTTCTAGAATAGTTGAAATGTTATATGATAAATAATTGAAAGAATAACAGTGTAACAAAAACAAAAGAGAAACCTCTTACAGGCAAACATCACATCATGTGTCCGCTCCCGGTAGCTGAGTGATCAGCGCGACGGAATGTCATTCATAAGGGCCCGGGTTCGATTTCCGGATGGTTCGGGGATTTTCTCCGCTCATGGACTGGGTGTTGTGTTGTCCTAATCATCATCATTTCATCCCCATCGACGCGCAAGTCGCCAAAGTGGCGTCAAATCGAAAGACTTGCACCCGGCGAACGGTGTACCTGACGAGTGGCCCAGTCACACGACATTTATTTATTTATCACATCATGTATGTTAAAACAGCCAGTGGAATGTAACTATCAATAGAGACACAAATACACAATTTTTGTCAGATTTCCTTAAATGTTTCTGCAATCCAAGTCACGAATCAGTAACAGCCATTGTTTTACAAGGTGAAGTGTACACAGTCAGCAGAGGTATTATGATGGAAATAGTAGCAGCAGGAGATAATTCAGTTTCAATAGAAAATATTTGATTCGTGTGAAAATTTGTGCCAATTTTTTTTTTTTTTTTGAAAATACAATAATTTTCATACACTCGAACAAATCTATAATTACTTCATGCTAGAAGAATTACACACAAGATAAATAAAATATATATGGTTGTGAGCCTCCTCTCCATAATATTCCTAAAATTATCAGTAGCAACACAGGAAGTTTTATTTCAAAGAGTTTTACAAAGTGATACAGCACTGTGGCAAGTCGACAGTAGAGTTATGAGTGTGAGGTGGCACTTTCAGTGGGATGCGTGAAATTCGCTGAACCTGTTCACTCTGCTGCGACGAAAACTTCACAAAAAAACGCTTGAAAAATGAGTTATTTACTCAGCCTGTGTTATTATAACGAATGATATTAGACTTCAGACGGAAATCGGTTTGCTGCAGAATTCTACAACATGTTCTGTATTCGAATGTAGTACATTTTCCTTGAGATAGGAAAGCTTCTGTCCAAGAATCAGCACGGATGTAGAATGTATTTGTCGTGCGAAACTCAGTTTGGCGTTTTCTCACATGAATTCGTGTGAACTAAAAATGAACGGAAACAGACAGTTTCCATATTTCTAGGTTTTCGAAAAGTATTTGACACGGCGCCCCGCTATAGAATGTTAACGGAGCTATGAGTGTACAGAATAGGTTAACAGGTATGTCAGTATCCCGAACACTCCTTTAGTAGTAGGGCCAGTAACTGTCCTCGACGGCGAGTGCTCATGAGGTACAACAATATTGTCAGGAGCTCCATGGAAGTGTGATACGACCGCTCTTAAACTCTAAATACATAAATGATCAGACGGACAAAGTGAACACCTGTGTTGCACTAGATGGTGTCGTGTTTGAATGACTGCACTAGGATACAAAATGGCGTAGACAAAATTCCAAGTTGAATGACAGCTAGCTGTAAAGATAGAGATGTATAAGTTAATCTGTATGAGTAGAAAAAACAATCCTGCGATGTTCCAGTACATTACCAGGAGTGTATTGTTTGACACAGTCACATCGATGAAATACCTAGGCGTAGCGTTGCAAAGCGATATGAAATGGAACGAGTGCCCGAGGATTAATAAAGGGAAGGCGAATGGCTGACTTGTGTTTAGTGGGTCAATTTTAGAAATGTGTGGTCTATCTGTAAAGAAGATCACATATACGACAGTAATGAAATCCATTCTTGGGGTCGACACCTAGTCGGATTAAAGGCAGACGTCGGAGAAACTCAATGGTGGGCGCCTAGATTTTTTACCAACAGATTCGTACAAGACGCAAGTATTACGGAGATGCTTCGGAAACTCAAATGGATGGAAGAAACACGACGTTCATGCGAGGAATCTTATTGAGAAAATTTAGATGACCGGCATTTGCCACCGATTGCAAAACGATCCTACTGCCGCCAAACTACATACCGCGTTTAGACCAAGAAGGTATGAGAAATTAGGGCTCGCACGAAGGCTTATAAACCAACTTATTTCCCTCGTTCTGGTTGCGAGTGGAACAGGAAAGGAGTTGACTAGTTGTGGTATGGGGTATCCTCCGTCACTCATCATTTAGTGTCTTGGGGATAATGTATGTGGGTGTTGATCTAGTGCAAAAGTTAATGATCAGTTTTAATCCTCAAAAATATTACATCTACATCAAACTCCGCAAGCCACCTAATGGTGTGTGGCGGAGGATACTTTCGGGACCACTATTTGATCCCTCCAACTATGTTCCACTCGCGAATACTTCGTGGGAAGAATGATTGTTGGTAAGCCTCTGTATTGGCTCTAATTTCTGAATTTTCTCCTCGTGGTCAATTCGCGAGTTGTATGTGGGGGAAGTAATATGTTGTCTGACTCCTCCTGGAAAGTGCTGTCCCGAAATCTCAATAGTAAATCTCTCCGTGATGCATAACATGTCTCTTGTAACGTCTGCCAGTGGGGTTTGTTTAGTATCTCCGTAACGCTATTTCCCCAGTTAAACGATCCCGCGATGAAACGCGCCGCTCTCCATTGGATCTTCTCTGTCTCCCCTATCAGTCCTACCTGATGGGGATCAAAGATAGATGAACAGTATTCAAGAATGGGCGAGCAAGCGCCGTATAAGCCACTTCCTTCGGAGGTGAGTTACATTTCCTTAAGATTCTTCCGATGAATGTGAATCATGTGTTTGCTTTTCCCACTATCTGTTTCATATAGTCATTCCACTTAAGGTCGCTCTGGATAGTTACACCTAGATGTTTTACGGCAGACGCTGTCTCCATCTGTTTGTCATCAATAGTGTAGTTATACAGTAGTGGATTTCTTTTCCTGTGTATGCGCAATATGTTACATTTATTTACGTTCAGGGTCAACTGCCAGAGTCTGCACCATTCATCAATTCTCTGCACATGGTTCTGCAAATTCTTACTATCTTCTGGCGTTGCTACTTTGGTATAAACAACTGCATAATTTGCGAATAGCCTTAAAGAGCATCCGACGATTTCTACTGGATCATTCACATATATTGTGAACAGCAACGGTCCTATCACACTTCCCTGTGGTGGTCCGGATATTACCTTTACACCTGTCGACTTAGTTCCGTTAAGAGCGACGTGTTGAGTTCTCTCTGCAAGAAAGTCTTGAACCCAATCGCAGGTCTGCTCCGACACTCCGTAGCTCGTATTGTTTTCGTTAAACGGCAATGCGGGACGGTGTCAAAAGCCTTACTGAAATCAAGGAACACTGCATCAACCTGAGCGCCGTTGTCCACTACGCTGTGGATCTCACGGAGGAACAGAGCGAGCTGTTAGCGGAATCCATGTTGATTTTTATAGAGGAGCTGTTCATTTTCCAAGAGCGTCATAATTCTTCAGCTAAAACATATACCATAATTGTACAGAAGATTGGCTTCAACGATGTAGGCCCATAATTGTGTGGATCTGTCTCACCGACTTTCTTAAAAACGGGAATGTCCTGTGCTTTTTTCCAGTCGTTAGGTACCTTTCGCTGACCAAGCGATCTACGATAAATTGCTGCTAGAAGGGGAGGACGTTCTTTAGCATAATCTTTATATAATCGTATACGTATGTCATCTGGTCCTGAAGCCTTTACACTACAGGGCTATTACAAATGATTGAAGCGATTTCATAAATTCACTGAGCTCCATTCATTGACATATGGTCACGACACACTACAGATACGTAGAAAAACTCATAAAGTTTTGTTCGGCTGAAACCGCACTTCAAACAGGAGCCGAGAAAGCGTATGTCGTGCTTGAAATGCACTCACATCAGTCAGTCATAACAGTGCAACGACACTTCAGGGCGAAGTTCAACAAAGATCCACCAACTGCTAACTCCATTCGGCGATGGTATGCGCAGTTTAAAGCTTCTGGATGCCTCTGTAAGGAAAAATCAACGGGTCGGCCTGCAGTGAGCGAAGAAACGGTTGAACGCGTGCGGACAAGTTTCACGCGTAGTCCGTGGAAGTCGACGAATAAAGGAAGCAGGGAGCTAAACGTACACAGCCGACGGTTTGGAAAATCTTACGGAAAAGGCTAAAGCAGAAGCCTTACCTTTTACAATTGCTACAAGCCCTGACACCCGATGACAAAGTCAAACGCTTTGAATTTTCGGCGCGGTTGCAACAGCTCATGGAAGAGGATGCATTCAGTGCGAAACTTGTTTTCAGTGATGAAGCAACATTTTTTCTTAATGTTGAAGTGAACAGACACAATGTGCGAATCTGGGCGGCAGAGAATCCTCACGCATTCGTGCAGCAAATTGGCAATTCACCAAAAGTTAACGTGTTTTGTGCAATTTCACGGTTTAAAGTTTACGGCCCCTTTTTCTTCTGCGAAAAAAACGTTACAGGACACGTGTATCTGGACATGCTGGAAAATTGGTTCATGCCACAACTGGAGACCGACAGCGCCGACTTCATCTTTCAACAGGATGGTGCTCCACCGCATTTCGATCACGATGTTCGGCATTTCTTAAACAGGAGATTGGAAAACCGATGGATCGGTCGTGGTGGAGATCACCATCAGCAATTCATGTCATGGCCTCCACGCTCTCCCGACTTAACCCCATGCGATTTCTTTCTGTGGGGTTATGTGAAAGATTCAGTGTTTAAACCTCCTCTACCAAGGAACGTGCCAGAACTGCTAGCTCGCAACAACGATGCTTTCGAACTCATTGATGGGGACATGCTGCGCCGAGTGTGGGAGGAACTTGATTATCGGGTTGATGTCTGCCGAATCACTAAAGGGGCACATATCGAACATTTGTGAATGCCTAAAAAAACTTTTTGAGTATTTGTATGTGTGTGCAGAGCATTGTGAAAATATCTCAAATAATAAAGTTATTGTAGAGCTGTGAAATCGCTTCAATCATTTGTAATAACCCTGTACTAAGCAATTTTAACTGCTTTTCAGTTCCGCGATCGGTTATCTCAATATCTCCCATTTCGACGTTCTCACGACGATTGAAAGGAGGGGCAGTGTTATGATCTTCCGCGGTGAAACATCTTCGGAAGACCGAGTTCAGTATTTCTGCCTCCTCTCCGTTATCTTCCGTTTCAGTGCCGGTGTGGTCGCTGAGAGAATGAATAGATGATTTGGACCCACTTACTGATTTCACATACGACCAAAATCTCTTGTGGTTTATACTCAGGTCGGTTGACAACGCCTTATTTTCGAAATCACTGAACGCTTCTCTCATTGCTCTCCTTACGCTCATTTTCGCTTCGTTCAGCTTCTGTTTGTTAGCTAGGTTTTTACTTCTCCTGAATGTGAGACGAACTGCTCGTTGTTTACGTAGTGCCTTACTAACACGGCTATTGAACTATGATGGATCTTCCCCGTCCCTTAAAACCTTACTCGGAACATACTTGTCTATGGCATATTGAACGATGCATTTAACTTTTTTCCTCTTGTTCTTCACATCTTCGTCCTCATCACTGAATATTTCGTGCTGATTGCTGAGATATTCTGAAATTTGTCTCCTGTCACCCTTGCTGAGCAAATATATCTTCCTACGTTTCTTAACATTCCTTGTAGGACCCGTCATCATAGAAGCTGTCACAGCCTTGTGATCACTGATACCTTCCTCTACGTTAACTGATTCGATACGTTCAGGTCTGTTTGTTGTCAGGAGGTCTAAGACGCTATCCTCAGGAGTTGGTTCTCTAACTATCTGCTCGAGGTGATTTTCGGACAAGACATCCATAACAATGGCACACGATTCCCTGTCTCTTGCACCAGTTTTTATGGTATAACACACCCAATCTATACCTGGCAAGTTGAAGTCAATCCCCATTACAACGGAATAATCAGGAAAATTACTAACGACAACTACAGATCCTGACCCAAGTGGTCTATAAAAACATCGGATCTCTATTTTTGACCGTTCTTTGATACTCATTTTCACCCAGATTAATTAATATTCAGAATCCCTTATAACCTTGCTAGATTTTGTGGAATTTTTTGCTGCAATAAACATACCGCCTCCATTGGCGACTAACCTATCCTTACGCTAAACTTTCCAGTCTGAAATTAGGATTTCTTTGTCACTGACGTCTGGCTTCAGCCAGCTTTCTGTTCCGAATACTATCTGTGCATTATAACCTTCAATAAAAGATACTAATTCTGTGACCTTTCCTTGGATGCTCCTGCAGTTTAATAAAATTATATTAATGTTTTCTATCTCCGATCTGCGAGGATCAAGATCCTACGAGGTCGCTGTGGCTGATTTAACGGGAAAATCATGTTTTCTCGACAGGGAGGGGTCCTCTAACCTAAAAGAACCCAATTTGCCCTACCACTACTGCGCTACCCTAGTAGCCGCTTCCTGCGTGTAAGTGCACGCCTGACATATTAAGGGGAACACTACAGTTCTGCACCCAATAGCGGAGGTCGAGAAATTCGCATTCAATACCGTGGCAGAGCCGTCTGAACCTCTGATTTAGACCTTACTCTCTGCTCCAAATCAGAGGACTGCGATCAACACTGGGTACGATGCTACAAATAGACAGCTTAGCCTGTACCCCGCGTGCGTTGCTAGCTGCCTTCACCAAATCAGCCAGCCGCCGAAAGGAGCCGGGGATGGCCTCAGAAACCAAGTGGCAGGCGTCATTAGTGCTGACATGTGCCACTACATGCAGCCGGTTGCACCCAGTGACAGGGTAGGAAGCTATTATGCTTCATCGTTATGGAGCAGACAGGTGTTCAACAACTGAGTGTGTTACACTTAGGTGACGCAGGTCATGGGATAGCGATATGCACATATACAGATGTCGGTAGTATAACATACACAAGGTATAAAAAGGCAATCCGTTGGCAGAGCCATCAGTTGTACTCAGGTGATTCGTGTGAAAAGGTTTCCGACCCTGATCACATCACGACGGGAATGAACAGACTTTGAACGGAGAATGGCAGTTGGAACTAGACGCATGGGAAATTTCATTTCGGAATCGTTAGGCAATTCGATATTCCGAAATCCAAAGTGACCAGAGTGTGCCGACAACACAAAGTTTCAGGCATTGTCTCTCACCATGGACAACGCAGTGGCCGATGGCCTCCAATTGACGAACTAGAGCAACTGCGTTTGCGTAGAGTTATTAGTTCTAACGATCACGCAACACTGCGTGAAATAATCACAGAAATCAATGAGACGAACGACGTTAGGACAGTGAGGCGAAATTTGGCGTTAATGGGCTATGACAGCAGACGACAGAAGCGACTGCCTTTACTAATAGCACGACATAGCGTGCGGTGCTTTTCCTGGGCTAGTGACCATGTTAGTTGGACCGTAGACGACTGGAAAATATGGAAATGGTCAGATGAGCTGATTGTGGAGTTCGAGTGTGGCGTAGACGAAACGAAGCTATTGACCCAAGTTCTTAATCAGGTACTGCGCAAGGTGGTGGTGGCTCCATAATGGTGTGGGGTGTGTTTACACGGAATGGACTGGATCGTGTGAATACTTGGAGACCGTTTGAGCCACGGATGGACGTACCAAACCCAGACAACGATGGAACTTTTATAGACAACAATGAGCCGTGTCAATGGCCCACAATTGTTCGCGATTGGTTTATTCAACATCTTGGGCAACTCGAGCGAATGGTTTGGGAAAAAAAGGCCGACATTAATCCCATGGAACATTTGTGAGACATAATACAGAGGTCATCCCGTGCACGAAATCCTTCAACGGTAATACTTTTGCATTTATCGATGGCTATAGAGGCAGCATGGCACAATATTTCTGCAGGAGACTTCCAGCGACATGTTGAGTGGATGCCACGTCGAGCAGATGCCGTGGCCCACTGTCGTTTACACAGCCTGTTTTATGGTGGGTCCAGTGACAATTTCAGTTGATGATTACGCTGCACTTAGTCACTGGTGCAGCTAGATTTCAATCAGTTCAAGAACATAAAAGTAAAATTTTGGAAGGTGGCCCGTTAAATGTATCAAAGGTCAAAAACTGTGTCATTAAATATACGTTAAAACTGTAACACTTATTGACGAACTGAAAGGAGACTTTGATGTATTTTGAATTAGAATGTTTGAAGTTAACGACCGGATAGACAGCGAAACAAGTAAACAAATTAATAAAAGTATCTGAAAAGTGTTTGTAAAACGGAGCTTTCAATGTATCATAAATGCAATGAGAGTGCAATAAGTAACTTTCCCTATTTTATTGTGCTAAAAATTATTTTATCTGTGATAAAATAATTTTATTGACATTGTACAATGTTCGTCTAGCTTTTCTACATAGTGAGCATGTTTTTCGAAGCATTTATGGTAACGCGACAAAAGTTACTCCAAACGAGCGTTGTAACAGGTCGGGTCCTGTGATCGTAAATAACTCTTCTCTGTTGATGTGACTTCAACATCGGCGTTGAAGTGCTTACCTGCAAGATGACCTATAGGCTGGGGGAACAAGTGAAAATAACTTGGGGCAAGATCTGCTGAATATACAGCAGCGCTTTCCAATTGGATCTTCCGAGAACCACCTGTGTCATCCGACCTGCATGAGAGCGAGCTTTGTCAGGAAAGATGAGAACTTTCAGAGACAAAAATCCATGATGTTTCCTTTTGATGGCAGCTCGCATATTCCTGAAGACGTTGCAGTAGCTGTCTGCATTCACTGTAGTGTTGCGAGGCAGGTAGTGAACGAATAACACCCTTTGACAGTGCTAAACCGTCGTTGCCGTAACTTCCCATGTCGAATGTGTAACCCTTTCCTTTTTTTGGAACACTCTCGCCAGGTCTCTTCCCCACCGAACTCTGGCGTTTTGTCACAGGGTCGAATTGTGTTCCCAGGTCTCAAGTTCCCATTAGAATGCTCATCCTGATTTCCTCGCAGACAGCGTTTGATTTCCCATGGATATCGGAAGCGGGTGGTTGTTTTGTTGCGAAAAAAGGAATGACAGAGAGCAGCGCATAAGCAGACGCACTTTGTAGTGGTAATTCCTTGGTAACTGGCAGAGCAGTGGCAGGACAGTGCGATATGCTTCATAAGCCGGTGTTACCTTGGTCAGCACATAATAGTCGAACTCGTCGGCCCTCATATGTCACGGGCACGATTTATTTTGCAAAGAAATATAATAGGGAACTTAATCATTTTACTACCCTCGAATAAAGTTAACACCCAATTTGTATTAGAAGTTTTGGCAAGGCAACGAGCCTAAGATATCTGATGTGGGATTCATTCGAATGTATTAGCTCAACAAGCAGTTGACGCTTGTCTATTCTGAAGTACTAGAAGTAACAAGCAAGAAGTTGAATGAATTTGGGATCAATCGAAAAGACTCCTTTTTCGGCTGCAGTGGAGGAACAGAGGTGGCCAGAATACCTAGTGAAGTTTGCAGGTGGGAATTAGACCTGTGAGTATCTTTGATTAATTCCAATAGGCATGAAAAGGCCGAAGCGACAGCTCGATGTATGAGTTGGGGGTGGGTGGTTAGGTAAGAAATATTGACGAGTATGGCTATAGAAAGCGAACGGTTTTGGGGCATGCCTATATGGGCATTGGATGTCAAAGCATTATTTTTAACCGGTGCGACACTCGAAGGCGAAGGGTGTCGGTGAAACACTGTTGTCATACGGAGCGTATTGATCCGAAACTATTTGGCATCCTCACATAAAAACAAAAAAGGACAACGAGAGGCACTGAATTCAGATGAACACAACGGATGTCTGGCAAGCGAATCAAGCACTGTGCCGGCTTTTCTCCATTCATCGCCGTGGTGATCACATAGCGCAAGCGACGACTTGGTGTAACCCAACGCCACCGTTAGCGTCTGTCCTCGGTTCCACGAAAACTCTGCCTCGTCGCGGTAGACTAGGACGGCATGGCGGTCCGCATGACGGAAAGAAATTCACAGCGCCTACTGCTGCTTCGCAGCTGTAGCTGCGGGGCTTATCTTGCCAAGGGCGTCGAGGTCACCCGCAACATTTCCAAACGGCAGCTTCTTGTGTCAAAACAACGACACTTTCCTCTATACAACAGCGTCGTAAGAGATCCTGTCTCATAAATCGTTGACGTAAATTGAACATATTTGTGGTATATCACGCTCCCTCGAATCACACATGGCTTTACTTTCAGCGGAACACTCTTTGTTCAATACACTGCAGCTGTTTCGTTATGCCTGTCATGTTATGCTGGACCCTGCACAGTTCCACCACCGCACCCAGGAGTGCAAACTCACTGGATGTTGTTGTGCCGAGCAGTGGTGCTGTGCACTTACTGCTGCCGATTGACCTCATCTTTTCAATGTTTTCTACTCTCTTAAGCCGATATTACGGTGTGAAGTACATTTTTCTGACATTTGCAAGTCAGCTATGACGTCTTCTCTGGTTAAATAGCATATATTACAATAATTACATTAATAATTGTTCCACATATGATGTATAAGACATTTCGTAATGATGTGGAACGTGTCACATTACCATAAGTTTTCTTCAAACAATATAATTTTTCTTTTTTACATTTACTATTTCGTATCTAAAAAATCATTTATTGAGTAGAAGGTGTTATCATTCAGAAATTCTTTTATTTCGTTTTTAAATAGTGGTTGACTTTCTGTTAGAGTTTTAATGCTGTTTGGCAAATGACCAAAGATATTTGTGGCAGTATAATTCACCCCTTTCTGCGCCTAAGTCATATTTAACCCAGAATAGTGTAGATCATCCCTCCTCCTAGTGTTGTAGCTATGCACTTCGCTGTTGTTTTTGAACTGGGATGGGTTATTAGTAACAAATTTCGTAACTGAATATATGTATTGCGAAGGTACTGTAAATATCCTAAGTTTCTTAAATATTTTTCTGCAAGATGATCTTGGATGGGCTCTAGCTATTATTCTGATTACACACTTTTTCACAATGAATACTGATTCGTTTATCACAAAAATTTGCAATAACCCTAATAGCATAAGAAGCTCAACATAATCGTTTCACAAGATCATTAATGTGTTTCTCGCAATTCAATTTATCATCAAAGCTCACACACAGAAATTTTGAATATTTAGCCTTAGCAACAAACTTCTATTCATAATCTGTATTTATAGTTAGTGTTATGCCATTTACTGAAGAGAAATGTATGTACTGTGTTTTCTCAAAGTTTACTGAAAGTCGATTTCCAGAAAATCACTTAATAATTTCCTGAAAGACATTATTTACAATTTCCTCTGCTGATTCTTGTTTGTTGGGTGTGATTACTATATTTGTATCGTTAACAAAAAGAACTGGCTTTGCATCTTCATGAATATAGAGTGACACGTCATTAATATATATTATGAACAATAAGGGACCCAAGACTGAACCTTGTGGGAAACCTATTGATACCTCCTCAGTTAGAATACTCTGCTGGCGTTTGCAGACTATCTGCACTGTTGATTTCAACCTTCTCCATTCTTCCAGTTAAATATGAATTAAACCATTTGTGCACTGTCCCACTCATACCACAGTACTTAAGCTTATCTAGAAGAATTTCATGAATCACACAGACAAAAGCCTTTGAGAGATCACGAAATATCCAAATGGGTGAAGTTCGGTTACTCAAAGCATTTAATATTTGATTAGTAGAAACGTATATTTCATTTTCTGTCGAAAAGCCTTTCTGCAAACAAGACTGATGTTTTGTTAGTACTTCATTTTTACCCATATGTGATCTACTCTTCAAAACATTATTTTTCAGGAATTTTCGATAAAGCAGTCAGAAGTGAGATTGGGTGATAGCTGTTAACATCTGACCTATTCCCTTTTCTATGAAATGGTTTAACAAAAACGCATTTCAGTCTATCCGCAAAAATGTCCTGTTCCCATGAGCTACTACATATAGGCTGCAAACAAGCTTTTAGTACTCTGTTCGAAATATCATCAATTCCAAGCTTTTAGTTTCGAGTGAATTTATTATTTTCCTAATCTCAGTAGGAGAGGTGGGTTGAATTTCAGTTTTATCAATTTGCATAAGTATTGCTTCTTCCTAACTCTTCCATACATTTTCTAATGAATAGCTAGATCCAATTTTCTGTACAGCACTTAAAAATAATTCTTAAAAGTATGACATATGAAGTTGTTGTTGTGTCGGCAGATTAGCCAACACAACGCACTAATTTAGAGAGGAGGCCGAAATGCACGCGTCAACTCACGCCGGCTTGCGTTAAGTCTGAAACAGGATACGTAATGAATGCTATAAAGAAATGTACGTAGCTGCTGGAATACTTAACTTTAATCCATCATTTGTATACAGCATTCTTGATGGTACAAGTGAGACTCTCTCTAGAAATGGTTAATGGCGCCTTGCTAGGTCGTAGCCATGGACTTAGCTGAAGGCTATTCTAACTATCTCTCGGCAAATGAGAGAAAGGCTTCGTCAGTGTAGTCGCTAGCAAAGTCGTCGTACAACTGGGACGAGTCCTAGTACGTCTCTCTAGAACTGCCGTGTGGTGGCGTTCGGTCTGCAATTACTGACAGTGGCGACACGCGGGTCCGACATGTACTAATGCACCGCGTCCGATTTAATGCTACCACCTAGCAAATGTGGTGTCTGGCGGTGACACTACATTCCCCCCCGCAAATCGGCGAACGGTCGTGTGATAAGGCTTCCGCCCGCCGTGGGGAGGGCCCCATGTTGACGTATGCGATGATGTGGGGAGCCTAACAACAGGCGAGGCTGTGCCACCCGCACCCGGCCATTCGGCCCGAGGGGAGCTAGGAAACGCCTGAAAACCTAGTCCAGGGTGCACGTCAACATGCGGTGTATGCGCCCGTAAAGAGACAGGAGGGGCCGAAGGGTCGACCTCCATTGCATCGTGGTATCCGACGCGCAATGACGCCCTGTGGTCCGGAGCGGGCAAGAGTTCCATGGCGGAGAACTGCTGGTGACGGGAAGTGATCGGCGGCGCATGACCCAGGGAGACGCTTGGCGGCTACAGCGAAGCGTCCACTGCGGGCGGCGCCGGCGGGAGAACAGGCGGCGGCGGCGCGTCGCCATGGGGCAAAATGGAAGGCATCGTCGGTAACACCTGGGGATGAGGTGAGCCAGTAGATAGGTCCCCAGGGCGCTGACCGGACGGCACCGTCGCGGAAAGCAGACGGGGAGCGGCAGAACCCGTGCGACGACAGAGGCGCAGCTGATTGAGATGCCGACGCACCTCACCAGAGGCCCCCAAAACCAAATACATCGCGCGGTCGAGGCAGCGAAGAATGCGCCCTGCGAGCCAACGCCGTGAACGGCGATAGTTGCGATAGAATACAACGTCGCCTGGAGCAAAAGCAGGAGTCTGCCGCTGCACAGGAACCTGATGCGACGGATGCTGCAAAGACATCAAGGTTCGATGAGGACAACCATGGAGCAACTCAGCCGGCGAGCGACCATCGCGGGGCTGAGAGCGATACGAGGACGAAAAGAGCAACAACGCGTCCTCCCGAGAATGCGACTCTTTCAACTTCAACATCTGTGACTTGAAAGTCCGGACTAAACGTTCAGCGGCACCGTTGGACTGAGGCGAAAATGGCGCGGATGTCAGTTGTTGAATACCATTGGCCTTGCAGAATGACTGAAATTCTGCGGACATGAATTGTGGGCCATTGTCGGAAACAATAGTCTGCGGAAGACCTTCAATGCAAAAGATAGCGGATAACGCTTGGATTGTGGCAGATGACGTCGTGGAAGACATGTGGACAACAAAAGGAAAATTACTGAAGGAATCGACAACAACCAACCATCGAGCATTCCAGAAAGGACCAGCAAAATCGATATGTAAGAGTTGCCAAGGGGAAGTGGCTGTCGGCCATGCAAAGAATTTCCGCGGTGGTGCGGATTGTTGTTCGGCACACGCCATGCAAGAAGAGCACATATTCGTAATCGCAGCATCGATTCCGAACCAAGTACAGTGCTGACGAGCAAGTTGTTTCGTTCGCACTATACCCCAATGTCCTTGGTGGAGAAGCGCTAAGACAGAGGACTGTAAAGAACGTGGGACCACGACCCTAGACTGATCATTATCAGAACGCAACAGCAAAATACCACGTCGTACAAAAAGTCTCTCCTTGTGAGCAAAAAATCGGCGAACCAAGGATCCTCGATCCGTAACTTTGACAAGAGCCATTGCGTAGCAACAAAACGCAAAACGGTAGCAAGGGCTGGGTCAGCTGCTGTGGCTGTAGCTACACGACGAAAATCAATCGGAAACGATTCGACCACGTCATCAGTTTCCGCATCAATGAACATGCAAGCAAGTTCAGAAGAATCGAATGCTTTATCCTCGGCAACAGGCAAACGGGACAACGCATCGGCGTTTCCGTGCTTAGCAGTGGACCGATACAAGATATCGTAGCGGTACTGCGAGAGGAAAAGAGACCAGCGAATGAATTTCTGCGCTGTACGTGGAGGTACAGGCTTGTTCGGATGAAAAAGCGATGTCAAAGGTTTGTGGTCTGTGATGATGGTAAAGTGATGACCATACAAGAAATCATGAAACTTGGTAACACCAAATACGAGAGCGAAAGCTTCTTTCTCTATCTGGGAATAATTTCTTTGCGCAGACGACAGCAATTTGGACGCAAAGGCAATAGGGCGATCATGCGAACCATCTTTGTGCGCAAGCACAGCACCGATCCCGAAATCAGAGGCATCTACCATCAACAAAAGGGGTTTCTGGGGATCGAATGGCGTAAGGCAAGTATTTGAAAGCAACGCCGATTTCAACCGGCGAAAGGCGCGTTCGCATTCCGTCGACCAGACGAACGGAACACCTTTACGGCGTAAGCGATGAAGCGGAGCTGAAATGGAAGAGACATGGGCGATATAACGGTTATAATAATTAATTTTTCCCAACACACTCTGTAGCTGCTTCAAATTCTGCGGCGAAGGCAAGTCCTGTATGGCACGGAGGTGCTCTGGACTCGGATGTATGCCTTGGGCATTGATTACATGTCCCAGATATGGTAAGTCACGAGCAAAAAACACACATTTGTCCTTCCTCAAGCGAAGACCATTCTGTCGCAAGACCTGAAATAATGTTCGTAGATTGATTAAATGGTCTTCTGCTGTCTTTCCGGAGATCACAATATCGTCCAGATAGTTTGCTGCAGTAGGGACCGACGCACAAACAGTTTGTAAATATTGCTGAAACAATGCAGGGGCGGACGCACACCCGAATGGCAGTCTTTTGAATCGGTACAAACCAAGATGCGTGTTAACCACCAAGACGCGCTGGGATTCTTCGTCCACCGGTATTTGCAAGTACGCATCTGCTAGGTCCAACTTTGAAAAATATTTTCCCGGGCACAGTTTGTCAAAAAGATCTTCCGGGAGGGGTAAAGGAAAAGTTGCAGTCACATGTTGTGGATTCACTGTTGCCTTGAACTCCATGCAAAGTCTCAATTTTCTGGAAGGTTTTTGCAAAATTACTAAGGGTGATGCCCAGAGAGAAGCCTGCACACGCTCAATTACACCTTGTGATTCTAAATCATTTAATGTTCTTGCGACCTCATCACGCAATGCATGGGGAACATTGCGCGCTCTGAAAAATTTCGGTTGCGCGTTGACTTTCAGTTCCAAATGTGCTTTATAGTTCTTAGCGCAACCAAGGCCCGGTGCAAAAATGTCTGCAAATTCTTCACATAGACGAGAAACACTAGTGGAAGGCACAGTCTGGTTCACTGATAGGACCTGATTTACGATAGACAAGTTAAGCAACTGAAATAAATCTAAACCAAACGAGTTCACTGTAGAAGAAGAACGAAGAACGTAAAATGACACAAGTTTTGTTTGTCCCTTGTATGTTGCAAGAAGGCTGTACTGTCCTAACACAGGGATATGCTGTCCTGAATAACTAGTGAGCTGAACATTTGCGGCATGTAACGGAGGTGCGCCCAGTTGTTTGAGTAGTGAGTAGTGAAACTGCAGCTCCGGTATCGAGCTGGAATGGTATCACGCTGCGATTAATTTCCAAGTCTACAAAAAGTTTATTGTAATGCTGACGACAAGAGCGACTGTCTCGTGCAACGTGAACTGTTTCTGGGACAGAAGCACTGGCGACTTGACAGGATTTCCGTCGACGTTGACGCACACTTTTTGTGGGACGAACACAGTCACTGTTAGAGAGAGTAGCACTGGACGGTGTGGAATTAACTACATGAATGTCCATGGGCGAAGGTTCACAAGCCTGAATGTCCTTGGTTCGATTCCGGCGCGAAGCAAAGGGCCTGGAATGGTTGTGAGAGTCCGATCTAAGCTTTTTCTGGCAAACACTTTGAACATGTCCTTTTTTATTACAGAAAAAGCAAATAGCTTGGCGTGACGGGCAATTCTCACGCGAATGTCTAGTTGCACACCGCGGGCATGATTTCACTGCATTTGCAGGCTTGCACGGCACACGTGGCTGCGCGGACGTGCGCGAGGGCTGTTTACAGTTCCGTGCAGTTCACCCGGTGTGCCAGTTAATGTGACACACAGCTGGCGAAGTTTCAAATGATTCCTGAGCAAAGTCAAGTGTGTCTTGCCTATCCAATGTGCTATGCACTTGTGGGTTCGTATCCCATCCTCGTCGACAAAATATTTGTTGTGTTGGCAGATTAGCCAATACAATGCACTAATTTAGAGAGGAGACTGAAATGCACGCGTCAACTCACGCCGGCTTGCATTAAGTCTGAAACAGGATATGTAATGAATGCTATAAAGAAATGTACGTAGCTGCTGGAATACTTAACTTTAATCCATCATTTGTATACAGCATTCTTGATGATACAAGTGAGACTCTCTCTAGAAATGGTTAATGGCGCCTTGCTAGGTCGTAGCCATGGACTTAGCTGAAGGCTATTCTAACTATCTCTCGGCAAATGAGAGAAAGGCTTCGTCAGTGTAGTCGCTAGCAAAGTCGTCGTACAACTGGGACGAGTCCTAGTACGTCTCTCTAGACCTGCCGTGTGGTGGCGTTCGGTCTGCAATTACTGACAGTGGCGACACGCGGGTCCGACATGTACTAATGGACCGCGGCCGATTTAAAGCTACCACCTAGCAAGTGTGGTGTCTGGCGGTGACACCACAGTTGTCACAATAGATATTTTTCCAGTGTGAAGACGATCAGTTATTGAAAGTGGTTGTAGATATGTGTATTGTAAGACACCACAGTGTGTACCTTACATTTCTCTAAGTATATTCGGGCTGTTGAAAGTTGGTCAGAAAAAATTTTTGCTCACCAAAACATTTACTTCCATCTGACTCATTTTGTAAACAACTTTTAATTGCTTGCATTATTGAGGTTCTTGAGTAATAGATTCATATGCAAAGAAAAAATTTTAATAATAAAATTTAAGCTTTAGTCGAAAATTTACTACTAGAACACAGAATTGTTCTGCAAACCTCCCATCTCATGTGGAGAAACCCTGGGCTAGACTACCCAGGATTTAAAAAAAATGCCTAGTCTTGGAACAGGATTCAAAAGACAAAACGTCTTTGGTAAGTATTTCGTGATTAGAAATATGCTCACCTTATGAGCTGAGCTACCACACAAGGCACTGTAATCCACTTTAATCCTGCATCTCAGGCAGCACACAGCACTGCCAGCTAGTCATGAGGCCCATGCAGTTATACGTCAGGTACCACTTGCTCGCATCGAAATAGATCGATTTTTGTGTATGTGTCTGCCAAACCTTAACCAGTTTTAAAAGTGTGTCAAGCAATGACTAATAAAACAACTGATTATTTTTTCTATTTGCTTGAACTGTAATAAATAAAATGAAATATCACATTCTGATGAGTTATAGAAATTTATAATATCTAATTCAAAATTCTACTTACCACTCAATACAGTGACCTCCACAGTTTATAGTTCACAAGGTAATGCCGGAATTTTTAAATTTATCAAAATATTTTCTCATTGTTCAATCTCATAACTAACTTTATATTGAACTAACTATACAAATTTGTAGATTTTGTAGATTCTACCACAATTCTACCTTCATTTGGAAGATTCTCTTTTATTTCAATTCCAGCAGTATTGTAATCTGCCCATCTAAGAACAGCATCCCCAGTCCTTGAAATCCACATAAAGATTACAGACAAATCGACCTCTAACGGACCTCTTTGCAATTTTTGAAAAATACACTGAGCATTTCAATGGGATAAAGTACCTCACTTTTCTTGGTCTAAATAGCGAACTAAAATTTTACCCTTATGAAACGAACAAGATTGAAAGCTGTTAGCTTTACTGACACCTGTGAATGAGAAAATTATAGGCTAAATGATCTTAACAATGGTAGTGAAACTAACATCCGATAGTTGAAAAATGTCTTCATCATCATGCTCAATATGTACTTGAGGTTCGGGGTTGTTAGTGCTGATGTGTCAGATTACCCAACATATGATGTTATACCCAATAAAAATTAATCGATAATTATGTGGCCAACATTTTTGATTTTATAACTGTAAAGAAAGGAAACAGTAACTTAGCTAAAACTTATCACCACTTCATTTTTTCATCAGTTTTGTAGAATTTGACTTAATTTCTTGTTGATAAAATAACTCACAAAGCACCACTGACGTCAATTAAATTATAGTTGTTGGTCGATCGTGAATAGCACCAAAAACTAGGATATATACAGGATAATGTGGTTAGATGAATCACTGGCCCTCCAAATTCGTAATTAAACTAGAATGATGCGATATTATTTATTTCTCAATGAAAGTGACCAATATGCTTCACAAGCATTCCATCAGTCAAATTAAAATTTGTGATGATTAATTCGAATGGTATAAGTTTAGGAACATCGTTCTAAACTGTCTTTCCATTATCAAGAATAATTTGGCCACTAAATCCAAGGACACTTCTAATAATGTCATTCATATCCATATACAGTAATAACTCCATTTAAAATTTCATCATCCTTAAAGTGAAAATTTGGAATTTTTGGATGAGTAATTTTTTAAAGTTTTACGAAGTATTTTGACCAATAAGTATTTTTTTACCTCTCCAGTGCTATTCAATTTATTATTTTTCGAACTTATATTTGGAGTTGTAGAAGTCGTGGTCCTCAGTCCAAACACTAGTTTGATGCAGCTACCATGCTACTTTACCCTGTTCAAGCCTCTTCGTCTCAGGGTAAGTACATAAACCCACATCCTTCTGAATCTCCTTACTGTATTTATCTCTTGGTCCAGCTCTACGATTGTACCCCTTCCCCCACCCCCACCCCCACACACACACTTCACTCCAGTACTAAATTGGTGATTCATTGATGTCTCAGAAAGTATCCTACCAACTGATCCCTTCTTCTAGTCTGGTTGTACCGCACATTTCTCTTCTTCCCAATTCAATTCGGTACCTCCTCATCAATTTTGTGATTTACCTATCTAAACTTTAGTGACCTTCTGTAGCACTCTATTTCAAAATATTCTACTCTCTTTTTGTCTAAACTCCTCATGAACATGTTTAACTTCCATACATGGCTACGCTCCATACAAACACTATTACAAAGGACTTCCTGATGCTTAAATCTATACTCATTTTTAACATATTTCTCTTCTTCAGGAAGGCTTTTCTTACCATTGCCAGTCTACGTTTTATACTCTCTCTACTTTGAGCATCACTGGTTATTTTGCTTCCCAAGGAGCAAAACTCATCTACTTCTTAAAGTGTCTCACTTCCTAATCTAATTCCTTCAGCATCACCTGATTTAACTTGACTATATTCCATTGTCTACGTTTTGCCTCTTTTGATACTGCCCATTCCGTTCAGTTTCTCCACCAAATAATTTTCTGTCTCTGACAGAATTACAATGTCATCAGCAAACCTGAACGTTTTTGTTTTTTCTCCCTGGACATTAATTCTTACTCAGTTATTTTCTTTTCTTTCCTTTATTGCTTTCACAATATACAGATTGAATAACACCAGGGATAGACTACAACCCTGTCTCACTCGCTTCTCAACCACTGCTTTCCTTTCGTTCCCCACGACTCTTATAACCGCCATCCAGTTTCTGAACAAATTGTAAATAGACTTTGGCTCCCTATATTTCATCCCTATCACCTTTAATATTTGAAAGAGAGTATTGCAATCAATATTATCAAAAGCCTCCTCTAAATCTACAAATGATATAAATGTATGTTTCTCTTTCCCTATCCTATCTTCTGTGAGAGGTTATAGGGTCCAAATTGCCTAGCATGTTCGTAAATTTCTTCAGAACCTATACAGATCTTCTCTGACATGGCCTTCTACCAATTTTTCCATTCTTCATAAATTGTATGTGTTACTATTTTGCAACGATGACTTATTAAACTAATAGTTCCATAATTTTCAAAACTATCGGCATCTGCTTTCTTGTTCGTCTTGAAGTCTGAGGATATTTCGCCAGTCTCATAGATCTTGCTCACCAGGTGGAAGGGTTCTCTCGTGGCTGGCTCTCCCAAGTTGATCAGTAGCTTTAACAGGTTGTTGTATAGTCCCGGCGCCTTGCTTCGACTTAGGTCTTTCAATGTTTTGTCAAATTCTTCTCATTATTGCCCTCAAGTACATCTCCATTGTACAGATCCTCGACCTACTCCTTCCCTCTTTCTGATTTCCATTCTTCGCTTACGATTAGTTTACCATCTGAGCTCTTGATATTCATACATGTGGTTCTCTTTTTTCCAAACGTCTATTTAACTTTCCTGTAAGCAGCATCTATCTTACCCATCATGACAGACTTCTACATCCTTAAATTTATCCTCTGGCCATTCTTGCTTAGCCATTTTACACTTCCTGTCGATCTCATTCTTTAGACATTTGTATCCCCTTCGTCTGCTTTAGATATTGCATTTTTACATTTTCTCCTTTCATCAATTAAATTCAATATGTCTTGCATCACACAAGGATTTCTACTAGCCCTCAGGTTTCTACCTACTTAATCCTCTGCTGCTTTCACTATTTCATCTCTCAAAGACAGACTCTATTCCTTTCTTCTGTTCTTATCAATCATGCCCTAATGCTCCCCCTGAAACCCTCTACCACTTCTGGTTCTCTCAATTTACCCACGTCCCATGTGCTTTAATTCACGCCTTTTCGCAGTTTCTTCAGTTTTAATCTGCAGTTAAAAACCAATAAATTGCTGTCAGCGTCCACATCTGTCTCTGTAAATGTCTTACAATTTAAAAGATGGTTCAAAATTCTCTGTCTTACCAACATATAATCAATCTAAAACCTCCCAGTATCTCCAGGTCTCTTCCAGATATGGAGCCGTATTTCATGGTTCTTAAACCAATTGTTAGCGGTGGTTAAGTTATGCTCTGTGAAAAACTCTACCAGATGGCTTCTTCTTTCATTCATTTCCCCAGTCCACATTCACCTACTGCTTTTCCTTCTCTTCCTTTTCCTGCTATCGAATACCCATTTCCCATGGCTACTAACTTTTCGTCTGCCCTTCAGGCTGAGCTAGATCAGGCTAGGGAAGATCTGGACAGGTTAAGGAGGGAGAAGGGCAAAGAGAGTTGGTTAGTGGCTACAGGTAACAGAAGGAACAGGCCTAGAACTAATTCTGCCAATTTTTTGGTGAATCTCAAAAATAAGTTTGACCTGTTGCTTCAATTAGAAACTGACAAGCCTCAAGTAGAGGTAGGTGTAGACAGGACACAACAAACTTTCAATAGGAAATAGAGAAAGAATGTAGGAAAGTCATCGAAAAGGAAGATAGTTTTGTTGTTAGGCAATTCTCATGCCGGCCGCGGTGGTCTAGCGGTTCTGGCGCTGCAGTCCGGAACCGCGGGACTGCTACGGTCGCAGGTTCGAATCCTGCCTTGGGCTTGGGTGTGTGTGATGTCCTTAGGTTAGTTAGGTTTAAGTAGTTCTAAGTTCTAGGGGACTTATGGCCTAAGATGTTGAGTCCCATAGTGCTCAGAGCCATTTGAACCAATTGTCATTCCAGTGGTGTAGGCCAACTTCTGCAGGAGGAATTAGGACCATAATACCAGGTCACAAATTTTTTCAAACCAAGTGCAGGTCTGGATCAGGTGACAGAGGATTTAGGTTCACTCTGTTAGGGATTTACCAGGGAAGACACAGTGGTTATTGTGGGAGGGCCAGGGAACAGCATCGGCAGAGATCCTGGGTACAGTATAGAGTGTGACCTGGTAAAGATTGCGTCGGCATTGAGACACACCAATGTTGAGTCTTTATCTGTCCTGGGACGCCATGACCGGCCTCATTTGAACTCTTTTGTTGGGAGAGTTAATTTGGAGTTGGAACAGCTGCTTTGGTCAGGTGCAGGGGCTCATATTGGTGTCGTTCCTGTTGATTCTCTCAGTAGGTGGGACTATTCGAGGCACGGCCTACATCTCAACAGGAAAGGGAAGGGTAAACTGGCTGGGGTAATAGTAGGAAATTTGAGGGGGGGGGAGGCACTGCCATGAATGGTAAAATACCAGTGGTTATAGGTGTTGGAGCAGCACCTTTTTTAGGATAAGTAAGACAGAAAGATGTCAAGTTCTACGAGAGGTCGGGATTGAAACAAATCTTCAGTTTAGGAAAGAAATTAAAGAGCACAATTCTAGCACAATGGATCACGAATCACAGCTGTCAATTATAAATTTTCACCAATCACCAGAAATTTTATCTCCACCAAGTTGTATCTCAGTCCTAGGTAATTGCATTGATGAATTAAAGTCACCCAACCCAGTTGACATAAGCAGCCTCTCTGAACACCATGTGTCCACTGGTATAGGAACTAGGCCTAAGCACAATGAGAAACTCAGACAGGAGAGTACTGTAAATGTTAGAATAAGGAAAGGTTCTCATAAAAGTATAATTAAAGATAATGTAAGTATATTTCATCAAAATATTGGGAGTTTAAAGAATAAAATAGATGAGCTTCTGGTTTGTTTAGAAGATTTAGAAGCTGAGGATGAAATAGATATACTATGCCTGTCTGAGCATCACATTGTTACTGATATGGATAAGGTAAATGTAAGTCGATATAAGCTCTCTGCACATGTAATTAGAGAAAATATGGAGAAAGGAGGAGTTGCCATATATTTCAAAAGTTATCGTTGTGCAAAATGTATAGAAACAAAAAAGTTTTGTGTGGAGAAACATATAGAAGAATGTGCCTGTGAGCTTAAATTAAATAAAGGCACATTTATAATTGTAACTGTATATAGGTCCCCATCGGGAAATTTTCATCTATTTCTGAAAAAATTGGACTCCTTATTGTGCTATCTGTCAGACAGGGGAAGCAAATTATTATTTGTGGGGACTTCAACGTAGATTCTTTGAAAGAGGATAATAGGAAAAATGACCTTGAAGTATTACTCAGTTCTTTCAATTTGACACCCGTTATTGGTTTTTCTTCATGGGTGGTAAAGGATAGCAGCTCACTGATAACTTCTTTATAGACCAAGATAAGTTTAACCAGATAAATGCTCAGCCTGTTGAGGATGGTCTTTCTGGTCATGGTGCACAGCTAGTTACAATATATGTCATAGCTCCATTCAGCAGTACTAAACAGTCCTCTAAAGTAGTATGTTCAGTCAACGTTGTAACAATTGCAAATTTCAGGGAAAGCCTACAGCAGTTAGACTGGGATGAGGAGTACCGTGAACCTGATACCAATTTAAAATATAATTTATTTCACGACACTTTTGTAAATTCATTTGAAAGCTGCATCCCCAAGAAAATATTTAAATATACTCGTAAGAAACCATGTAACAAACCATGGCTTACCGGAAAAGGGAAATGTATCTGACAGCAAGAAATAGTAGTGACCCAGAAACTATGAAACATTATAAAAACTACTGTGCTATATTAAGAAAAGTTATTAAAAATCCAGAAGTATGTGTATCATGTCTAAAATTGGCAACTCTGATAATAAAATTAAAACAATGTGTAATATTATTAAAAGAGAAACAGGTCAACCAAGAGCACAGGAAGACAGTATTACCATCAAATTGAATGAAAACTTAATGAACAAAAAGTCAGAAGTTGGAAATATTTTTAATAATCATTTTCTAAATGTTGTGGATATAGTATGATCCAGGTGTTCATAAGAAGATGCTAGGCTGTTAATGGAAGAGGCTATACCTATGCAATTTGATACAATTGAAATCTCACCCACTTCTCCCTCTGAAATTAGGACAATAATAAACTTGCTCACATGAAATTGATGGCATTTCCAGCAAAATACTAACAGCTTGTTCTCAACAGATAAGTAAGATTCTTAGCCACCTGTGTAATAGCTCTCGGGAACAGGCATTTTCCCTGATAGACTGAAATATGCTATTGTTATACCTTTGCATAAAAAAGGGGATAGATCTGATGTCCACAATTACCGTCCAATCTCCCATCTAACAGCTTTATCCAAAATTTTTCAGAAAGTAATGTATTCAAGAGTAGCTTCACAAGGGTCGGTCTTGGGTCCCTTGTTGTTCTTAATATATATATTAATGACTTGCCATTCTATATTCGTGAAGAGGCAAAGTTAGTTCTCTTTTCTGATGATACAAGTATAGTAATCACACCTGACAAACAATAATTAACAGATTAAATTGTCAATAATGTCTTTCAGAAAATTACTGAGTGGTTCCTTGTAAACGGACTCTCACTGAATTTTGATAAGACACAGTACATACAGTTCCGTACAGTAAATGGTATGACGCCATTAATAAACATAGACAATAATCAGAAGCATATAGCTAAGGTAGAATATTCAAAATTTTTTACGTGTTTCCATTGATGAGAGATTAAATTGGAAGAAACACATTGATGATCTGCTGAAACATTTGAGTTCAGCTACTTATGCAATAAGGGTCATTGCAAATTTTGGTGATAAACATCTTTGTATATTAGCTTAGTACGCCTATTTTCACTCATTGCTTGCATATGGCATCATATTTTGGGGTAGTTCATCACTGAGGAATAAAATATTTAGCGCACAAAAGCGTGTAATCAGAATAATAGCTGGAGTGCACACAAGATCATCCTGCAGACATTTATTTATGGATCTACGGATATTCACAGTAGCTTCTCAGTATATATACTCTCTTATGAAATTTGTTAGTAACAACCAAACCCAATTCAAAAATAATAGCAGTGTGCATAACTACAATACTAGGAGAAAGGATTATCTTCACTATTCAAGATTAAATCTAACTTTGGCACAGAAAGGGGTGAATTATATTGCCACTAAAGTCTTGGGTCACTTACCAAATAGTATCAAAAGTGTGACAGATAACCAACAAGTAGTTAAGAAGAAATTAAAATAATTTCTGAATGACAACTCCTTCTACTCCACAGAGGAATTTTTAGATGTAAATTAAGAAAAAAAAGAAAAAAGGTTGTTATATTAACGTAATTATGTTGTTAAATTTGACTCGTTCCACATCATTACGAAATATCGTATTCATGATCCATGGAACTAGTATTAATCTAATCTAATCCTTAACTATCTGGATATTTCTTTTATCTCATCGTACGTTTCCTCAATGTCTTCCTAATCTGCTGAGCTAGTTGACATATAAGCTTGTAGTAGTGTGGTGGGTGTGGGCTTTGTGTCTATCTTGGCTTCAATATTGTGTTTGCTGTGTTGTTCATATCCACATTTCTACTTTTTTATTGATTATTAAATCTTCTCCTGCATTACTCATGCTTAATTTCGTACTTAAAACACTATATTCACGTGACCAAAAGTCCAGTCCTTCTGCAACCGAACGTCTTTAATTCCGCTGTATCTGGCTTTAATCTATCCATGTCCTTTATTAAATTTTCAAACCTACCTGCCCAGTTAAGGGAGGTGACATTCTTTGGTCCGATCTATAGAACACCAGTTTTGTTTCTCCTGATAATGACGTCCCCCTTAGTAGCCTCTGCCTGGAGATCCAGATGGAGGACTATATTGCCTCCAGAATATGTTGCTCAAGAGGATCCCATCATCATTTAACCACACAGTAAAGTTGCATACCCTCGGGAAAAATTACAGCTGTACTTTCCCCTTGTATCAGCCATTCACAGTACCAGCACACCAAGACCGTTTTGGTTGATGTTTCCAGGCCATATCAATCAGTCATCCAGACTGTTACCCCTACAACTACTGAAAAGGCTGCTACTCCTCTTTAGTAACCACACATTGGTCTGGCCTCTTGACAGATAGACCTCCATTGGACCTATGGCATGGCTATCTGTATCATTGAGCTCTGCAAGCCTTCACACTAATGACAAATTCCTTGGCTCATGGAGAAGGTATTCAAAGTTAAAAATGCAAAAAAATCAACTAGTGCAACATTGTTATAGCTGTCTCATACACGTACAGTCAATCTCTTTTTTGGGAACAGATGACCTACCACTCATCAGAAATAGGTCACTCATTTACTACTAGTAATTATATTATTAACTGAAGGATAACTGATTAGCAACCATACATAAGAATTCCGTGGAAGAAATCAAGAATACACATGGCAATTTCTTACCTAATTCTATTCAGTGTGCTAGGGACTCTTTGGTCTGCAAATACAGTATTAACGGTTGATAGGTGTATTCTGCCTCTAGAATAGTTGAACTGGAATAAAATCCATCATCTGTATGTTTACCCTAAAATCTTATATCAGCCAAATTATGAAGAATTTTCAAAAATGTGCAGATATATGCATGACGAAAATAATGAGAAAATTACGACTTTTAATGTCAATAATAATGAGATCATAGCACTTGTTTAATGTCACACTAATTAACATGTATTATTCGATGAACTCATTCTCGAAACTCAGGATGTAATTGGAGAAATTTTTCTAGATGCAGACATAAAGGAATAGATCGTTTTTACTTATCCCTGACATTTTCAAAAATATCACAACAGTTAGTGACAGATAGTCTAAACGGTTTCAATATTTTTAGACAAGATGATACAAATTTTAAACATTATACCATGAGTCCGTTGTCACAACACAAGTACCATAATTCCTGTCAGCAACAACACCAATACCAAATGTTCTGTAACAGATAAGGTCTCTGTCATAGTAAGCCTCCAATCCAGCTTTAGGCTTCTCATCGCCCCTCACTACAGCAATGGTCATCCATGAATTCCCTGATACAACTTCATTTGTTGTACAAGAAAAATTAATCTTACAGCCAACAAAGGTTATTGACCCACTTAGTGTCTCCTGTTGAGACACTGGGTTTGGTGTCTCATCAAAACTGATAACAGTCTTGTACACTGGCATTCTGCTCCTCCTTGCATATCTTCTACGGCGGTAAGGCATGGCTGTGTGCTCCGTGCGGCTGCCTCGAGTCGACTGAGCATGCTGCTGCCTGTGCGCGGAGACCCCAGCGCGCCTTATCAGGGAACTTCCGGTTGCGCAATCTTAATTTTCCAGCAACACGGGCTAAGTAATACTAGAGCCCGTGTTGCGCTCTCTCTCACACAATCGAGCAACTCCACTTCCCCATCGAGCTCGCTCAGCGGCTAAGTCTGCTTCAATGTCATGCGCCTATATGGCGACACACACAGCCATGGTATAACAAATTTTAAACATTATACCATGAGTCTGTTGGTGGTGATTTAAAGTTTGGTGATTTTAGAGAGTATTATACTAAATGCTGAAATGAGGATCAGATCGGATTTCTTACCACAGACAAGTGTAGGAAACCTAGTGAAGAAAAGTACAGACAGGAAATTAATCACTGTCTTACAACATCCAAATGTTAAATGTAAAAAACGTTTAATTAATTTCTTTTTTAATTTCTTTAATCGATTGATTAGCTGTAATTCATGGAGAAAAATTAGGTGGAAATAAAAATTATTGCAGCAAAAATATAGGAATTACACAAATGTTGGCGAAATAGGACCCAGAAGTTGTTCAAAAAGTTAACAAAATAGAAAAAGAAATTAAAGAATTGAACAAAGGATCCAAGCTTTGGGAGCAACAACCATGAACAGAATTTAAAAAATATATTAAGAAAAGAAGATCAGCTTGTTATTGATGCAATTGAGCAGGTGAAACAAGGAAGTGAAGGATTAGGTGACAATGTGTGGAGAGCTATCAAACAAAACAGAGAAACTGAAAAAAAGATTCCATATCCACCAATTAAGGGATGACAAAGTCCACATTATGAATGGTTTGACGATTACCCCGCTAAATATGACTACAGGTCAAGGGAATCAGAATTGCAGACTCCACTGAAAAGTTATATTGCAGTTATAAATAAAAACAAAGTTGGCAAATAATTAGAAAAACAAAAAGGGCATAGTCAAGCAATGGAAGAAACTGTTTAATAGTTAAAAAACGAAATTCCAAAAAGTAATTAACATGTTTTATCACACATTAAGTAATTGCAACGTAGAAAAATTTTTGGCGTTGGATGAAACACTTATAACTGTGTCCAGGGCTGTTGCCTTTCTGAAGATGTAATATGTGTGCTTAACGCTGTCTCTCTTTATAGTTATATCCACAAATGTGTTTGCTATAGTGTTTCTTTTTCCACAGTCAGTTGAATATTTGTATATATGTTGTTTATATCTGTATGAAGTTTATCTACTTTCTCTGTAGGTTCATTTATCATAAAGATTATGTCATTCATATATCTGTGCCACTAAACAATTTTGCATCTCTTCTTTATGACATCTGTACCGAAGATTGTGTTTCCTATATGGTTGATTTATACGAAGACTGTATTTTTATGTGGGTGATGAATATGTTTGCCAATGTACCTGATATTGGGGATCCCATTTAAAGCTCATCTTTTTGTAAGTAAAGTTCCTTGTCAAATTAGGAGTAATGTTGGGATGTGATTGCTTTGAGTGGTTTGGTTGTTTTGTTAATGATGTCTGAAAGTAGTTTCTTGAGCATCAGTAAGTTTTCTTCAATTTATTTTATTTTGTCTGCTGTGAGTATCGAGGTGTATATGTTCTGTATGTCAAATGAGATGAGTGATGCTCGTTGTGTAATGTGTAAGTCTTCTATTCGTGTTATGAGTTAATTTTGATCTTTCGTTCTTGTGCTGGTCTTCATTCCATAATGTTACATTAGGATGTTCTTCTTGTGTTTCACCACGTGGTATGATGGTGGATTCATGATATTAATAACATGTCTCAGGGGAATAATGGGTGTTGTTCTGTTGGGTTCTTTAGTATGATGTGTTGTTGTTTTGACGATACTACAGCCACATTAGGCATTTCTCGCCAAGTTATACAACAGTTTCAAGAGTATCCATCTCAGACTCGACAAAACCATTCAACACATCAGATTCACTCAGAGTTGGAAAACAAGTAATGTGATTCCAAATTATATTAATATAAAGGTCAGAAACAACTCTTTGATAACACAAAGATCAAAATCATTTTCAGCGAACACTTGGTTAATAAATGAAAGCAAGTTGGTTACAACAAGAAATGCATGCTTAGTAGAATATTATCGAATGTACATCTCATTTTACCTGCATTTATTAACAACAAAACCAGTGGTGATTAAAGGAATACAAGAATCTCAACACTTAGTAGCAACTACATTGCAATACATGTGGAACAAACACAAACGAATAATCGGTACATTCACTAAGAAGAATAAAGAGAAAGTGAAACATGACAAATTGCAACAGACCCACCACCACCACCACAAGTTTCATCCAAAATTGCTAAACCTTACAGATACAGAATTAACAGTGAGAGAAACACAGTTATTAGAGAAAGGATTCAAACACAACATCGGTAAAAAGACAGATAATCACCACACAGAAAATTCGGTTGTACGAACAGGGAGCATCGCGAAAGAGGTAGAGAAACAAGAAAATAGCATTGTAAATATTGGGATAACACGAGAACTAGTTGAGAAAGAAATAAATAACATTATCAGAATGTTAAATAACATCGAAACAGGAATCTTCAAATGGAAAACAACACTATTAACAAATTAAAAGGAAAAATACACTCTAACAACATCATAGTTAGAAGAGCTGATGAAGTGAACAGCACAGTCCTCATCAAAAAGAAAAACATGTAGAAAAAACAAAAGTTTCCATCTTTTCTGACAATGTCATGAAACTAAAATCTGATCCAATAACGTGTTTCTAGACTTACATAAGAAATCCTCAGACATTGAAGACATTGTAACATAAACAAGAACAGCACATCTCTCAGAAGAACCCAAAAGCTCTAACACTCAGAAGTGAACCCAGGGTTCAAAGAGCGCTTATTCGGTTCAAGTCTATTATTAATTTCTTGAATGAACCATCATGCCATGTGACAAACCACATACACCAAACCATAATGTTATATCATCAAATGAAGAACAGCACATCAGTGGAAAACACAAACAAACTAAAAACACAAATAGAGGTCCTCCACATTTCACAAACACCATCACTCATCTCTTTCGAGAGAGAATATCTACACCTTGATACCCACAGCAGACGCAATAAGAGTAATCGATGAAAACTTACTGACATGCAGTAAAGTACCTGGTGACAGTATTAATCAAATAACCAAAACACTCAAATAATCACCTCCCACAATTACCTCCAATTTGAAAAATAACTTTATTGACAAAAAGATGGGCTTTCAATGGGAATCACACTATCAGAATAACTGGCAAACATATTCATCAGCCACAGAGAAAATACAATCTGCAATAGAGACATCATGAAGAAGGGATATAAAATTGTGAGCTGGTATATATCTGTGGATGATGTAAACTTTGTGGTAGATGAACCAACAAACAAAACAGATAAACTTCATACAGAAATAAGCAATACACATACAAATATTCATTTCACGATGGGAAATAAAATATAAAGGCAAATACATTTCTTGGATATAACAATAAAGTGAGACAGCAATAAGCTTACACTGACATCTTCTGAAAGTGAACAGTCACAAGTACAAACCATGCTTCATCCGACCACTTCCAAAATCTAAAACCAGCAGCTTTATGACACATCACAAAGACTAAATGTTGTCACACACAAACAAAAGACAAACCAGATATATTCCAAGGAGCAGGCATATAACCAGTTATAATGCCAAGGATGTCAATCAATATACCTAAGGATGACAGGTCAGGAATTTCAAAACTGCATACAGGGAACATATAAGAATCTGGAACAATGAAAACAAGCATTCTATCTTTGCAAAATACATGATAAAACATGGATATGGTCAGTCCACCAAGGATGAAGACATTAAAATAATTAGAGTGAATAATCACAACAAGAAACTTCTAACAGTAAAAGAAAAGCTTTCATGTACAAAGAGCCCTTGTAATAAAAAAAGTAATTAATAACCAAATCAGTATGAGCAGTAACTCACTGATTCTGTTAGCCACTAACAAGAAACAGAAATATGATACATAAGCAGAATAAATAATGAATCTTCCTTTCCCCTTCTTTCACTTTATGTCTCTGTCTGACCTTCTCTCTGTAGCCATCTCCCCTCCCCTCCCTCTCTCTCTCTCTCTCTCTCTCTCTCTCTCTCTCTCTCTCTCTCTCTCTCACACACACACACACACACACACACACACACACACACACACACAGAGAGAGAGAGAGAGAGAGACACATACACACACACATATATATCCACCATAAAAAATGAAAAAGAAACAACACAGTGTAAACATACATATATAGAACGAAAAATGGAGCTGATTTATTGTAGTACATTCGAGTGAAAAACGCAAGAAATTGGCACAGTCATATAGATTAACAACAGTGGGAATTGTAAGTACCACCAAAAGATAACCACACGAAATTTATGCTACAATAGTTGTTCCTGATATGAAAAACAAGAGAAAAACATGATAGAATGTAACATAGTAACATACTGTAAATAGTACATATCACATTTATCATATGTATAAAAAGAGAACAACCCACTGAACATTCTTCATACAAAGAAAGGGAAATATGGATGACTAAAAAGCTTTCGTTTAGCTGCATAGACTGAATATACCTCCTTGAACTAGTTAAGTATGTGGAAAAACTTAACAGCACTATAGTTTCGAGGGAATACAAAATTTTAACGAAGCCATTTCTATTTATTTGTGTATGTCTGTATTAAAGAAGTTGTCAGATAATTACAAATTTAATAATATTTTAAGCCTAATAAACAAACATTTTTGGAAAGAAGATAAACGAATGAGATAATGCTGCAGTAATTTCATTAAACGATTTCAAAAAGAATTATTTAACATATTTAAAGTAACTAAAGGTTACATTGATCTTGCACAAAAGGAATTAGTAGATATAAAAGATACAGCAATTTGTTCTAATGCAGCTACTGAACAATAATTAAGCAATGAATTAATAATGACATTGTCAAATCTGAATATGGAAGTATTCTAACACAATTAAATGATTATGTCACTACAGTACATCTGAATGAAAAGTAATCAGATTCATGAAGATAAGCTTACCACTTTAGAACCGCCAGAAAATAATTGCTCTACAAAATAGAAAGTAGATAAAGCGTTTTCAGAATATTTCTAAAAGACAAATTTAACTCCAGACATATACAAATTAAGCTATCTTCAAAGCGGAATGGGTGACAAATTTAAAGTGAATTTTCATGTTGTTAATGATAATAAAGTACGAAAATATGTATTGGAGTATGATGTAAAAGTTAAAGTCAAGGGAATTTTTACTTTGGAAGGTATGTAGATAGTGATATGTCGCTTACAGGTTTTAGAATAGACATTAAAAGGTTTATTGTCGATGAACAGCATATTTTGTATCCCATCAACTAAATAATCCATGACTTGAAATGAAAAAAGATCAAATTTTAATATATCTGGATCAGTCTACTGGAACTTCATGTGTTTCAGGTGCTGTACTTGTATTTGTGGAATTGTTTCTAAAATTAAATGATGATGATGAGAGGATGGACTGATTATAGCTGAAGACTCTCCAAGATATATGTTGGAAGAAGCTTAAATCTTACTAAACCTTCAACCTATTGAATGGTCATCCTGTCTGCTGACTGAAGTGCAAATAATTTACTGAAATGTATAAATCTTCACAGAGTAACACTTAATAATGAAAGTGTTTTTGCACAATTTGTAATATTGAAAAGAGTAAATTTGTAAAAAAACTGTAGGTTATTAACTTTAGTGTAATATTCCAGAAGAATATTCCAGGAAATGTGTGCATAGTTGAAGTGAATATTGTGCATTCCTTCTTCTTTTATCTACTCAATCTACAACAGTATATGTATTAAGCATATGCTCTCCTGGTTTATAATCTGTGTAATAGCACATGTCGATGTAAAATAGTTACCTTATTTCGACAAATTTTACTTCATCCATAAACCAATTAATCTACCTTCAAAATAGAATATGTGACAAAGATAAGGGAAATTTAATTTTGTTAATGACAATCAAGTATTGAAATATGTATTTGAGTATGACGTAAAAATTAACGGAATTTTTGTTTTTGGAGCCAATGTAAATGATGACGAAGATGGTGCAATTGCTATAATGAATGCTTAAGTATAATTATAAACAGGTACTCACCAAAATGAAAACTTGAGTCTAATTTTAAACAGGCAACCGCCAAAATGAAAACTTGAATCTAATTTCAAACAGATACCCGCCTCATGGAACTATAGTTACTGGTGACTTCAATTTTCCCTACATACGTAGGCGAAACCCAATGTTTACATACGGAGATACGCATAAAGCATCATCCGAAATTGTGCATTCTCTGAGAATGGTTTCCAGCAGTTAGTCCATGAGCCTACTCGAATGGTATACATTTCTGAAAACTCATTTGACCTGTTCGCAACAAATAATCCTGAGCTAATAGCGAACATCAAAACGGATACAGTGATTTGTGAACAAAGAATTGACGTAGCGGTACTAAAAGACTTAACTCCCAAATTCTCCAAGAATAAACGAAAAATACACCTATTCAAAGCTGCAGATAAAAGTATCCTCGCAACCTTCTCGATAGACTATCTCCAAGCAGTCCTAATTGACACTGTAAGTATAGACCAGATATGATTTGAATTCAGAGAAATAGTATCGACAGCCACTGAGAGATTTATACTAAATAAATTAATACTAAATAAATTAAACGATGGAGTTGACCATCCTTGGTACAGTAAACGGGTCAGAACAATGTTGCAGAAATAACGGGAATAGCATGTCAAATTTAAACGAATGCAAAATACCCAAGATGGGCGATCTTTTACAGAAACTCTAAATTCAGCGCAGACTTCAATCCGAGATGCTTTTAATAGTTTCCACAACGAAACTTCCTCGCGAAACTTGGCAGAAAGTCCCAAAAGATTCTGGTATCTAACGTATGCTAGCATCAGAACACAATCAATGCCTTCTCTTTGTGATTGCAATCGATATACCGTTGATGACATTGATGTGAGAGCAGAGTTACGAAACACAACATTCTGAAATTCCTTCACCTAAGAAGACAATGTAAATATTTCATAAATCTAATCAAGATCTGCTGCCAACATGAGCAACTTATAAGTAGGCATCCTCTGACTAATAGCTTGATAAAAGCTGGTCTTCTGTCTAGACTGCATGCCAGTTATGTTCCTTTCAGAGTATGCTGATGATATAGCTCTATACTTCACAATCATCTACAACCGCCCGCACGCTGAAAGATCTGTAATCAAAGATTGGAAAGTTGCATCTGTATCACCAATATTTTAGAAAGGCAATAGGAGTAATACACTAAATTACAGGCCCATATTATTAACGTCAATATGCAGCAGGATTCTGGAACGTGCATTATGTTCGAACACGATGATTTACCTCAAAGAGAGCGGTCTACTGGCACACGTTCAACAGGAATTTAGAAAACTTCGTTCTTGTGGAACACGCTAGCTCTTTACTCATACAATGTACTGAGCGCTATTGAGAAGGTTTTTCAAATTGACTTAGTATTTGTAGATTTTCAGATGGCTTCTGACATTGTACCTAACGAACAGCTTGTAATCAAACGCTGGAGAATTGTCCAGTAGAAGGAGGGTCTTACTCATTGGTCTGAAGATGATCACAGAAGTGGTCGAAACCGGTCACGTAATAAATAAATTGTAATCAAGACTGTTGCTGGTGGTAAATATTCGTATAGCTCAATTCTAAAATACAAAATTTTTGCGGAGAATAAGAACTCTGAATCACGAAATGTGCGCGTATTCACTTGGGCGAGAAACTGTGTCAACGGTCGTTGATAGAAAGGTGGGCCACATCAACTAATACAAGGTAGGAAAAATAATTATACGGTAGTATAATTATTAAATTATTACAAACAATAATCTTGCGTGTCACAATAATGGCTACCCCAACTTGGCCTCGTGTGTGAACTAGTATGAAGGTGATAATTAGTAAATGTTTCTGGTCTCCCCCATTAATATTTGATTTGCTTATAGTGAAGTGCGTTACATAAAATATACAGGTTAAACTCTTGTATCTATGGAAAAATTCAGATTTTAATGCCTATTTATGGAATGGAGACTTGAAAAATTTTCCCACCATAGGATAGTAAGTGTTCTTGCGGCCCCAGCTCAGTAACGTGGTGTTGTTTCGGAACACAGAACTAAACTAGAAGTTGCAATCATAATACAGTGGACCACTTGCTACCCCTCTTCAGCGAACGTTTTAATTAAATTTGAATTATTTAGCATATACTCGTCCGCTCTGACCGAGTTCACTTGTAATGTCTTTTGCTAAATTTGTTCTAAGTGACCTACAGTAATTAAATATAATATTCACAGAAGGCATGGGTTTAGGTATAATTGTGTGCATGCATAAAATTCCCTGTAGACAGGTCCGCGCTCACCTCTCCCTTTCCATAATTATGTGGTGAAAGTAAATCCTGTTGACTAGAGAGACCGTTTGTAATGATGTATAACATGAGAGGCACTGCTGTTGCATAAGAATGGACAGTAACTATTCCCATAAATACATGGCTAATTTTTCAGATGCTATAGTTAGACAATAAATATCAATTACTCTAGATCCTCTACTAATTATTTCCTCCCTTCATCATTAACAACTTAAAGAATAGGGGAAACCGAAAGTATCAGAACCTCCCTAGAATATGGAAAATAGGATTGATAAAATATCCCTTGCAGCTGACAGGCAATCAGCCACAAATTTGTCCCTACCTCAGTCACGCGCTGGGTCTACAAATAAAAACATTTAAAGGCACTATGGTCCCTATTAAGCCCTGCATTGGTGCCTTCTGTAATGGTTATAAAGATTGTGTTATCCGTTGCCTTGAAATTTTTGCCAATAGGTTAAACCCACACACCAAAAATTATTAATACCCCAGCAGTAACTCGCAGAGGCCTGTAATTTCGTGGAGCACGCGAGTTTTGTAAACCAGTACTAAAGAGGGTAGCTTGCAGAAGCAGTAGGACACGATAAGCGACAGTAAACAACCTACCCGGTCGAATATTATCAGTACCATCGGTAGGATGGTTACGTTACAAAGTTTCCAATAATCCAAGGTCGAATGGCAATGGTCCCGTGCCCACTGATATCGTAATTGTCGATCAGCATGTAAACACGTCGGGGTGGTCTGCTACGGAGCCCCATGTTCAAAAATGTACAATGAACGGTGTGCTCCCGAACCCTTGAAAGTGCACCATCACTGTGCTCTTTCGGCAGAGATGCGACATATCACCATATGTCCTACTTTAGAGTGCAGGCAAGTCTCAGAATCTTCCGTTCTGTGGAGAGTCCTGGACTTCCATCCATTTAGCCCGTAGTAGTGGTTTCACTGTCCTTCTTTCTCTTTCGGTAGGTGCTCACGTCAGTAGCACGTGAACATTCGACCACCTTCGCCGTTTCCGAGATACTCGTTCAGACACTCTGTGTAATAAGAGTCTGCCCATTGTCAAAGTCGCTTATCTCAATGAATATCCCCATTTGCAGAGCACGTCTTCGGTAGGGTGATCCCCCGTCCGTGTATGCTCCGCTAAAGTACAGGTTGCTTCAAAAAGAATATACATATTACAAAGTATTATTTCGTCCAACCTATCGATCGCTGCGCCTCGGGTCGGCTATTGGAGAAACAAATACATAATCTAGTTTAAATTAATAGTCGCTAGATGACAGTAGTTCAATTTTGCTTGGTACCCGTCATATGTTTAAAATGGCTACTCCGCAGCAGAAATCATTTTGTGTTCTCCAGTTCAGTTCCGTGATTACAATCCAAAACGTTTGAGGTTGAGGTACCAAAGTGATCCTCCGAATGGGTGGAACATTCGCGGATGGTATCGACAGCTTCCAGATACAGGATGTGTATGTAAAGGAAAGAGCCCTGGTAGCCCTTGTGGTCCCGAAGACAATTTTGCACGAATTCAAACTGCTTTCCAACGTAGTCCTTCAAAATCTACTCGTCGTACCAGTTACAGCTTCCTACAACAAGAATTTGGCGTGTTTTGAGACGTCGAGCAGCGCGGGGTATCCGAGCGGTGTTGGGCGTCTTGCCATGGTTCGCGTGGCTCCTCCCGTCGGAGGTTCGAGTCCTGCCTCGCGCATGGGTGTGTGTGTCGTTCTTAGCGTAAGTTAGTTTAAGTCAGATTAAGTAGTGTGTGAGCCTAGGGACTGATGACCTCAGCAGTTTGGTCCCATATGAGCTTACCACCACAAACGTTTTGAGACGTCGCTTGCTTATGAAGCCGTAGAAGTTACAGCTGTTACCAGTTCAGCGTCCTGATGACAAACGCAAACGTGTGGCATTTGGTAACGAGATTCTTGATGCTACTGACAACGATAACACTTTTTCGCAAACCAACATGTTCAGTGATTAAGCGACTTTCCCTGTTAGTGGTCAGGTTGACAAACACAATGTTCGAATTTGGGGTCCACAGAACCCACATGCAGCCATTAAACATGTACGAGATTCGCACGAAGTCAATGTGTTTTGTGCGATATCCCGATCATCTGTTTACGGCCCAATCTTCTTTGGTGGAAACGCGGCTCAAATGGCTGTGAGCAGAATGGGACTTAACTGCTGAGGTCATCAGTTCCCGAGAACTTAGAACTACTTAAACCTAACTAACCTAAGGACAACACACACATCCATATCGAGGCAGGATTCGAACCTGCGACCATAGCGGTCGCGCGGTTCCTGACTGTACCGCTTAGAACCGCTCGGCCACTCCAGCCGGCGATGGAAACACGGTTAACCGTCAGTAGTATCTCGCCATGTGACTAAACTGGTTGTGTCCGAGGTTGCACGAAGACAACTTTATTTTCCAAGACGGGACACCCCTCACTGGAGTCGCCAAGCGCGTGAATATCTGAATGAAACTCTACTGCACCGCTGGATTGGTCGTCAAGGAGCTGGCATGTTAGCATGTCTCAACCGGGTTCCACGGTCACCGGATTTGACACTGTCTGACTTCTTCCTGCGGAGTTTCGTTAAAGACAACGTTTATGAACCACCACTCCCACAGAACCTGGAAAAGTTGACGAACCGGATCCCTGCTGCCATAACATCAGTGACGAAGGACATGCTTGCCCAAGTATGGGAGGAATTTGAGTATCGATGTGATATTGTTCGCGTCGCTGATGGAGGACATATTGAACAACTGTAATCTGAGCTTGAGAGGTTCGTAAATATGTGTGTAAAGTTTCATATTCGTATGTCTTAAAGTTTAAATACATCTATTAGAAATACGTATATTCATTTTGAAACAACCTGTACATTTTTTGCGGCGTCACGTGCCCGCATCTCCACCAGGTGGCATCCAACGTCTCGATGGGCCATGGTCACAATGTTTTCGTTTATCAGTGCATAGATGTCATATTTGGGGCGGAAAATTGTATCCCTATCGTTAACACTTTTTATTCTAAGGACACCCCCTTCAGTCCAGTTCTTACTGTTCGCTCTCGGCTCTTGTACAAATTGTACAAAGGTCTACTGAAAAAGTAATCCCTCCAGCTTTTACCATGAAAGTTCTTGAGGTTTAATAAGTAAAACAAATTTTATTAATATTCTGCACGTTTAAACATCATGTCAACGTATTTAGTTCTCAACATACTCATTCTGGCGATGAACGTTTCTCCCAAAGAGAGACAGTTTGTTGCTTCCATCACTGTACAATGTTCGACTTTGTTGACACAGCTACAACCTCACCTCTTCCTCTAGCGCTTCATCACTATCAAAGTGAAGTCCTCAAAGACGTTCCTCAAGTCCTGAAAACAGCTGAAAACCGGATGGGGTCAAGTGTGGACTGTATGGAGCCCGGCCGATGACGGCGAACCCAAGGCGTCGGATTGTCACAGATGTCGCAACGCTCGTATGCGATCTGGTACTGTCGTGCTGAAGTACAACCGCCATGTTACAAACTGTGATCCGGAGCTGTCTCGAGGCAGTGGGTTGCTTCAACGAGGCGGGAGGTCGACTGCGTGATACGCATGATATGCAACACCTCTGCCGATACTGAGCACAGAATACAAATTTCGGAGGCCTTACCATTCAGCACGCCCTCGAATATTACCCGTTTTCCCCGTAATTTACCCAGAATCTCGAACAGCTTGAACCGTTTTAAATTTTCGAACACTTCTTCCACATCGAAAAATCCTATGGTACGTGTCTTGCTTCCATTATCAAACGGAACCTCGGATCTATGTTAATGGTAACTTTACTTTTCCCAAAGCCAAACTGATCGTCATGCAAAAGGTTCTCAATATTCTTAATCATTCTTCTGGGAACAATTCTGTTCAAACACTTGGATGAATGGGCTGCAAGGCAGGTTGCAAGGTACTTCTCGCACTTCTGCCACAGCTTTGTAAGTGATTCTGTGGACGATACTTTTGCGGCGGAATGACGGCATGTCTCCAATCTAATAGGTTCTACAAAACAACATGAACTGTAGCTCGGTTGTGGCTTCCACCAGTTGTTTTAGGAACTCAGATGGGATGTTGTTTTTCTCTCCGGCCACATTTCAGCGCAAGTTTTCCAGCTCTGTTGGATCAGGCCTCTAATACTACATCCACCATGTCTTCAGTACCGACTAACGTTACTTCTATGACGTCATGAGACATTCAATATATTCATTCCACCTACCAGCTCTCTTCTCTCCGATTAACAGTGGATGGTATTGTTAATGTTGACACCGTGTCTTTAATTTCACTGGTGATTGTTTTTACTCTTGTGTTTGCTGAGCGAAATCTTCTGAGAACCATTTGCTTTAGATTTTTTCACATTTTTCTAGCAGCCATTTCACCTTTTCTCCCGTACGCTACCCATTCTTTCCATTACCAAATGATTTATACTGATGTTTACGTTCCCTTTCCATGACTTTTTGTGCTCTATTCCGTCATCGATGAACTGAAGTGTTTCTTCTCTAAATCCACGATTTCTTGGCAGTTCCTGCCTTGTATCTATGTTAATCTTTTCACCTTCTATGATCTTCTGTGATTATCCTTGTGAGATATGTATATTCCTCTTCGATTGAACTATTAGCTGAGGTATTCATTATCGCAGAGTCTACAGCTTTAAACAACTTCACTCAAATCTCAACCTTCGTCAGTACTCCAGTATCCCTCTTCTTTGAACATTGATTAATCCCTATTAAACTTCAGTCTATTCTCCATCATTTCTAAATTGAGGTCCGTGTTTATATTTGCTCCTGGGTTCACTTTACTATCTAGTATCTCGTTTCGGAATCTGTATCTGACCTTGACGTAGTCCTACTGGAATCTTCCCGTGTCTCTTGAATTTGCAAAGTATACCTCCTACCATTGTAATTCATGATCAGTGTACCCTCTATGAAATTTATTTCAGAATCCATTCATCTTTTCCCGTCTCTTATTCCTACTTAACCCATATTCCTCTGCGATTCTTTCTTCTTTTCCAAACCATTACTACCGCGTTCCAGTCCCCTACGATTATTAGATTATCATTTATTTTTACATGCTGAACCTCCCCTTCGATGTCTTCATTTACTTTCTATATCTCTTCATGTTCTACCCTGTGTTCCTTAACTGCTTTTGTTGACATTCGTTTGCTTTCGATTCTGATCAGAGTAATAATATCACTCAATTGTTCACAGCAACGGACTCCCGGCTCTCTTAAGTTTAATGCCGGTACCTCGTCATTTTTTTACATTATTCTACGAAATACATTCTTTTTTTTCAAAATCTGGTAAATAGTGGCTTGACGTAACTGCTTGTTTGTGAATAAATTTTAGTACAACGACTCTTCGTGGTTACGTGAGCAGTACTTTTACAAAAATAATTGATTACAAATGTTCTTTCTCCAGAACGGTTCCACTAACCCTTTTGTGTTGCTGTTTGGTTAAGGTGGAGATTCCCTTTACTCATCTTCCGGGGCAAACTACAAATTCCGATTGGACCTGTTACGCTACTGACTTTTCTTTATATTGCTCCAAATGTTGCTAGTCACCTGTACTTAGAAACGTGTCGCAAAAATACTGTTTACCAATCTTGTTGACTGACGTCTGTGCTCATAATACAGTGATGTGCCAAAAAACCTGCTTTAGGCAGGCGTAGTCAAACACAAGGATACGTAAATAGGCAGAATACGGCGCTGCGGTCAGCAACGCCTATACAAGACAACCAGTGTCTGGCGCAGATCTTAAATCGTTTACTGCTTCTACAATGGCAGGTTATGAAGATCTAAGTGAGTTTGAAGGTGGTGTTATAGTCGGCGCGTGAGCGATGAGACACGGCTTCTCCAAGGTAGCGATGAAGTGGAGAGATTTTCCCGTACGACCATTTCACGAGTGTACCTTGAATACCAGGAATACGGTGAAACATTAAATCTCCAACTTCGTTGTGTAGGAAAAAGATCCTGCAACAACGGGACCAACGACGACTGAAGAGAATCGTTCGACGTGACAGAGGTGCAACCCTTCCGCAGATTCCTGCAGATTTCAATGTTGGACCATCAACAAGTGTCAGCGTACGAACCATTCAACGAAACATCATCGATATGGGCTTTCGGAGCCGAATGACCACTCCCTTACCCTTGATGACTGCACGACACAAAGCTTTGCGCCTCGCCGGGGCCCGTCAACCCCGACATTGGACTGTTGACGATTGGAAACATGTTGCCTGGTCGGACGAGTTTCGTTTCAAATTGTATCTAGCGGATCAACGTGTACTGGCATCGGGACAACCTCATGAGTCCCTGGACCCTGTATGTCAGCAGTGGACTGTTGGAGCTGGTGGAGGCTCTGTAATGGTGCGGGGCGTGTGCAGCTGGAGTGATATGGAACCCCTGATACGTCTAAATACGACACTGACAAGTGATACGTACATGAGCAACCCGTCAGATCACTTGCATCCATTCATGTCCATTGTGCATTCCGAAGAACTTCGGCATGTCCAGCACGACAATGCGACACACATACGTCCAGAATTGCTACAGAGGAACACTCTTCTGAGTTTAAACACTTCCGCTGGCCACCAAACTCTCCCGACATGAACGTTATTGAGCACATCTGGGATGCTTTGCAACATGCTATTCAGAAGAGACCTCCATCCCCTCGTTTGTGGACAACCCTGCAGTATTCGTGGTGTCAGTTCCCTCCAGCACTACTACAGACATTAGTGGAGTCCATGTCACGTCGTGTTGCGGCTTTTCTGCGTATTCGCGGGAGCCCTACACGATATTAGGCAGATGTACCAGTTTCTTTGTGTCTTCAGTGTATTTGTACTGTACTGAGAACCAGAAGTAGCAGGAAATACACATTGCAATTGGGAAACAGTGGTGACGAGACAAAGCAGGAAGCATACGAGGAAGAATCACTTCGAGGAAAACCGCGTATGCGCAAGTGGTTATCTCGGAGTTAACACTCCTAGATACACCCAGGGTCACCTCTTGCCTCAAGAGCGAAAACTGTTGACTGCATTTTACTTGGCTCGCACTTAACTGGCAAAAACGTAGCGCAACTGTAGTACCAACATTTCCTCCTTATTATTCGGTAACATCATATATACCTACATCAACATCTATATCTCTTTTCTGCAGGTAACCTTAGGGTGCGTAGCATAGTTAATTTCTCGTACCACCCCTCCCTTTTCATTTACTATAGGCGACAGTAGCTTCGGGTGAATGATTGCCATTAAACCTCGGAATTAGCATTAAGTTCTCGGATATACACGTCTTGGGAATTACGTAAAACTTACGTTGATGGAATGTGACTAGGTAACGCGTTGGCCGTCTCTTCCGGGAATTTACGCTAGTTTCCTGCGTATTGCAGAACGCTTCTCTTGTAGTGTCTGCCTTCGGACTTTGTTGAGCATGTCCGTAACGCTCTCGCGCCGTCCTGATGATCCAGTGACGAAACGCGCCGCCTTTAGTTGGATCTTCGCTATCGCTGCTATCCGTTGTACTTGGTTTCATGCTGATGATCTACACTCAAAAATCGGTCTACCAAGTGTGTTATAAGCAACGTTTTTCGTGGGTGAGTTACATTTCCGTAAGATTGGTCCAAATGGCTTTGAGCACTGTGGGACTTAACATCTGAGGTCATCAGTCACCTAGAACTTAAAACTACTTAAACCTAACTAACCTGAGGACATCACATACATCCATGCCCAAGGCAGGATTCGAACCTGCGACCGTAGCAGTTGCGCGGTTTCGGACTGAAGCGCCTAGAACCGCACGGCCACAACGGCCGGCTCCGTAAGATTCTTCCTGTCAATGTCCACCTATAATTTGCTTTCCCTAAAATTTGTTTTATGTTGTGATTCCACTTTGGTACACTATGATTATTAATCCTGGCATTTTATGAATCTTACTGCTTCTAGTGAGTTGTCACCGGTAGTGTAATTTTGTGTAATTGTTCTTCTTTGCTTTTTTTGAGTCATCTACTTATAATTGATACTAATAGACTTCTGTTGGCCAGGAACGCCCTTTATCTAGCACGTGTCTGCTTTTTACGAAATCTTTTCTCTGTCCATCATGGGCTATTTTGCTGCCTAGGTAGCAGAATTCCTTATGTCGTCTTCTTCGTGATCACCAGATTTCATTTTGAGTTTCTCGATGATCTCATATCTGCTACTTCTCATTACTTCCGTCTTTCTTCGATTGACTCTCAGTCCGTATTCTGTACTCACTACACTCTTCATTCTGTTGAACAGATCCTGTGATTCTTCTTCACTTTCACTGAAGATAGCGCTGTCGTCAGCGAATCTTACCACTGATATCCTTTCAATTGAAAATTAGTCCCAATCTTGAACTTGCCATTTCTGCCATTGCTTCTTCGAAGTATAGATTGAACAGTAGGGGTGAAAGGCTACTTCGTTGTCTTACACACTTTCTAATCTAGGGCTTCCGTTCTTGGTCTTGCACTCTTATTCTCCCCTCTTCGTTTCTGTACGTATTATATATTATCTGTCCTTACCTACAGCCTACTCCTATTTTTCTTATGATTTCCAAAATCTTGCACCATCTTACTCTGTAGAACGCTTTTTATAGGTCGACAAATCACGCGAACGTGTTTTGATTTCCTTCAGTCTTACTTTCATTATCAATCGCAACTTCAGAACTGCCTCTGGTGACTTTACCTTCTCAAAAATTGTCAAATGACAGGTCCTCAGTTTTATTTTCCGTTCATCTGTATATAATTCCTATCAGAAACTTGGAAGACCTAAAAGTATTAACTGACCCCTCTTTGTACATCTTTGAGGTGATTCTTTCCCTAGGTAGCAGAGATGACCTATTAAAAGAAAAAAAAGACATTTGAACACTTATACAACACAACACATAAAAACTACATGCTCACCTCGCATCGCTTAAAACTGTGTGCTCAGACTCCTCAGTATATGGTGATAAAATTCCATAATGAATATGGAGCTAAATATCTTAATAAGCAAGTTACTTGATTCCCTAAAATGGAATAAAAATTTTTAGTGAATGGAAGTAATGAAATCCCGCTAGAAATAGTCTTCTATAAACTGTTCAATAAGTAGTATTGTAAGTTTGACAAATTTTAAATAATCAAATATTCACCAAGTAAGTGTGACAAAATTACAAATAAGTAAACTGAAACCTTGATATGTCTCCTATACATCAAACTTATGTTCTGAAATCCTCTACGTTGTGAGATTAATAAAATATATTTCACATTTCACATTGGATGCATGAGCTGGTAAGTTGACTGTGCGATAATTCTCGCACTTGTTGGATATTGCAATCTTGGGAATTGTGTAGATGCTATTTATCTGATGGTACATCGCCAGTTTCATATATTATACCTAGCAAAATAAACAATCGTTTTCTTACGAATTCCCTCAATGATCTCATAAATTTCGATGGAACATTATCTATCCCTTCTGCCTTAATTGATTTCAAGTCATCTGAAGCTCCCCAGAATTGTATTTCTAATACATGGTTCTCTATCTCTTCCCTATCAATGTGTTTCTTATTCTATCACATCATCAGATAATTATTCCCCCTCATACAGGCCCTAAATTTGTACTTCTCCACCAATCCGCACTCTCCTCTGCCTTTAACAGCAGAATTGCCATTGTACTCTCACTGTTACCTCCTTTGCGTTTAATCTCATCGAAGTTTGTTTTCATTTTTCCATACTTTGAGCCAGTCCTTCTGACAATAATTCCTTTTTCGATTTATTCACATTTTTCATGTATCGATTTGCCTTCACCTCTCTTTACGTACTGAATTATCCGTTTGATATTCTCTCACACTTCTCTGTCTCTTCATCTTTTGCTAGCGATGTCGGCATATTTACCTAAACTATCGTTGCCAGTGTTGGTTTGCTGCCGGCCCTTGATGAGGACGAGCATATATCTGAACTGTTTACGGTGACTCGCTCTGTATCTTACCTTAATACTGATAGCGAATCTGACTCCCGTTATTCTATTCGCTGCAGTTGTTGACATTACCCTATACCGTCCGACCAGAAATCCTTGTCTTCTTTCCATTTCAATTCACTGACGCCTGCTATATCTATATATAGCCTTACCATTTCCCTACGTATCTCTAGATAATCTTTGTGGTACAAACTCTTCCGTTATGGTCGACGTTAGCCTCACAGGAGGTGATGTACAAGTGCGCTATGTACACTATTATGGTCGCTATATGCTGCCTGTCTCTGAGCTAGCGGCGGAATTAACTGCTACTGGGACTCCCACTGCGCTGCGACTGATGACTAACTGGAACTCACTGCGTGATTCAGACTGGCCGTCCGGTCAGTGGCGGCGATCTACACTACTGGCCATTAAAAATGCTACATCGAGAAGACATGCAGACGATAAACGGGTATTCATTGGACAAATATATTATACTAGAACTGACTTGTGACTACATTTTCACGAAATTTGGGTGCATAGATCCTGAGAAATCAATACCTAGAACAACCACCTCTGGCCGTAATAACGGCCTCGGTACGCCTGGGCATTGAGTCAAACAGAGCTTGGATGGCGTGTACAGGTACAGCTGCCCATGCAGTTTCAACACGATACCACAGTTCATCAAGAGCAGTGACTGGCGTATTGTGACGAGCCAGTTGCTCGGCCACCATTGACCAGACGTTTTCAGTTGGTGAGAGATCTGGAGAATGTGCTGGCCAGGCCAGCAGTCGAACATTTTCTATACCCAGAAAGGCCCGTACAGGACCTGCAACATGCGGTCGTGGATTATCCTGCTGAAATGTAGGGTTTCGCAGGGATCGAACGAAGGGTAGAGCCACAGGTCGTAACTCATCTGAAATGTAGCGTCCACTATTGAAAGTGCCATCAATGCGAAGAAGAGGTGACCGAGACGTATAATCAATAGCATCCCATACCATCACGCCGGGTGATACACCAGTATGGCGATGACGAATACACGGTTCCAATGTGCGTTCACCGTGATGTCGCCAAACACGGATGCGACTGTCATGATGCTGTAAACATAAACCGGATTCATCCTCAAAAATGACGTTTTCCATTTGCGCTCCCAGGTTCGTCGTTGAGTACACCATCAAGGGCGCTCCTATCTGTGATGCAGCGTCAAGGGTAACTGCAGCCATGGTCTCCGAGCTGATAGTCCATGCTGCTGCAAACGTCGTCGAACTGTTCGTGCGGATGTTTTTTGTCTTTCAAATGCCCCCGTCTGTTGACTCAGGGATCGAGGCGTGGCTGCACGATCCGTTACAGCCATGCGGATAAGATGCCTATCATCTCGATTGATAGTGATACGAGCCCGTTGGGATCCAGCATGGCGTTACGTATTACCCTCCTGATCCCACCGATTCCCAATTCTGTTAAAGTCATTGGATCTCGACCAACGCGAGCAGCAATGACGCGATACGATAAACCGCAATCGCGATAGACTATAATCCAACCTTTATCAAAGTCGGAAACTTAATCTTCGTGGTATAGCAATTTTAATGGCCAATAGAGTAAATACTGGCGGCTGAGAGGGTGTTGGCAGCGTGTTTCCTTTGCCACACCGTGTTCTGGCGCCAGCGTAGGCCAGCACACAACATTTCTGTGCTGGCAGTAGGGAGGCAGACCGACGACTCTCCTCCCTTAGTTCGAGCCTTTAAGTTAATCGTGTGCCTGTTGTATCTGCCATATTCAGCTGTAACTTCTAAGGCAGACGACATAGTACGAGGGGAACGAGAACGGCACTTCGAAGGGCCAAATCTCGAAGCGCAGTACACGGGAAACAATTCATTCTTGTACCGGTAATAGAATGTGGGCCTCACGCCTGAAACACAGTGTCCTAGACACCAAATCACAGCAGCTACGCAGGACTGTGAGATGGTTTGACAGCTACACATTGTGTGTCGAATTTGGCACCAGCGCTGTTCCCTGTTCCCGAACGTGTCTGTGCATACTGACTAACAAAGATCGCAGCTCAGAAACCACAGATCTTTGGTGTTAGCTCCATGTTTTAGTTGGGAAGGAGACGTAACAATGCAGTAAGTGGTAACAGAAAATAAAGATCGCATATAAAGGGTGAGTCACCTAACATTACCGCTGGATATATTTCGTAAACCACATGAAATACTGACGAATCGATTCCACAGACCGAACGTGAGGAGAGGGGCTAGTGTAATTGGTTAATACCAACCATAAAAAAATGCACGGAAGTACGTTTTTTAACACAAACCTACGTTTTTTTTTAAATGGAACCCCTTTAGTTTTGTTAGCACATCGGAACATACAAGCAAATAAGTAATCAGTGCCGATTGTTGCATTGTAAAATGTTAATTACATCCGGAGATATTGTAACCTAAAGTTGACGCTTGAGTACCACTCCTCCGCTGTTCGATCGTGTGTATCGGAGAGCACCGAATTACGTAGGGATCCAAAGGAAACGGTGATGGACCTTAGGTATAGAAGAGACTGGAACAGCACATTACGTCCACATGCTAACACCTTTTTATTGGTCTTTTTCACTGACACACATGTATATTACCATGAGGGGTGAGGTACACGTACACACGTGGTTTCCGTTTTCGATTACGGAGAGAAATAGAGTGTGTCCCGACATGTCAGGCCAATAGATGTTCAATGTGGTGGCCATCATTTGCTGCACACAATTGCAATCTCTGGCGTAATGAATGTCGTACACGCCACAGTACATCTGGTGTAATGTCGCCGCAGGCTGCCACAATACGTTGTTTCATATCCTCTGGGGTTGTAGGCACATCTCGGTACACATTCTCCTTGAACGTACCCCATAGAAAGAAGTCCAGAGGTGTAAGATCAGGAGAACGGGCTGGCCAATTTATGCGTCCTCCACGTCCTATGAAACGCCCGTCGAACATCCTGTCAAGGGCCAGCTTAGTGTTAATTGCGGAAAGTGTAGGTGCACCATCATGCTGATACCGCATACATCGACGCGTTTCCAGTGGGACATTTTCGAGCAACGTTGCTAGTTCACTCTGCAGAAACGCGATGTATGTTGCAGCTGTTTGGGCCCCTGCAATGAAGTGAGTACCAATGAGGTGGTCGCCAATGATTCCGCACCATACATTTACAGTCCACGGTCGCTGTCGCTCTACCTGTCCGAGCCAGCGAGGACTGTCCACGGACCAGTAATGCATGTTCCGTAGATTCACTGCCCCGTGGTTTGTGAAACCCGCTTCATCGGTAAACAGGTAGAACTGCAACGCATTATCTGTTAACGCCCATTGACAGAATTGCACTCCATGATTAAAGTCATCACCATGTAACTGCTGATGTAGCGACACATGAAACGGGTGAAAGCGGTGACGATGCAGTATGCGCATGACACTACTTTGACTCAGTCCACCGGTTCTCGCAATGTCCCGTGTACTCATGTGTGGGTTCATGGCAACAGCAGCTAACACACCAACTGCACCCGCTTCTCCTGTGACGGGCCAGTTACAGACCCGTTTGCGTGCTACAACCATACCTGTTGCATACAGTTGGCGGTAGATGTTTTGCAATGTGCGGCACGTTGGATGCTCTCTGTCCGGGTACCGTTCTGCATACACCCTGCAGTACGATGCAGTATGCGCATGACACTACCAACTGCTTCAGCTGCGTTTCGTCGACACTCGCCATAGATGAGTATCACACCGCCTTTTCAGAGTTCGAATACACCTTGGTCACAGTTCCTACAACACTACACTATCACAGACGTCTGGTAACACGGTGTACTACAGTTGGTCTGCGTGCGGAGACGAATGCAGAATAACAATAGCAGCAAGCGCTACATGCGGACTCTGCCACAGCTAGACCAAACCACAACAGTGCACTACAGCCACACTCGTAAACACGGTCGTCATCGTAAACATGTCCCTGCAGATGCTGCTCGCCGACCGTGGCCCGTGTTTGTTACAACACGCAACTGAACGTCGGAGGTTTCAAGCGTCAACTTTAGGTTACAATATCTCCGGATGTAATTAACATTTTGTAATGGAACAAACGGCACTGATTACGTATTTGTTTATATGTTCAGATGTGCTAACAACACTAACGTGGTTCCATTTTAAAAAAAACGTAGGTTTGTGTTAAAAAAACATACTTCCGTGCATTTTTGTATGGTTTGTATTAAACAATTACACTAGCCCCTCTCCTCACGTTCGGTCTGTGGAATCGGTTTGTCAGTATTTGATGTGGTACACGAAATATATCCAGCGGTAACGTTAGGTGACTCACCCTGTATATAAGGGTGGTCCATTTATAGTGACTGGGCAAAATATCTCACGAAATAAGCATCAAACGAAAAAACTACAAAGAACGAAACTCGACTAGCTTGAAGGGGGAAACCAGATGGCGCTATCGTTGGCCCGCTAGATGGCGCTACCATAGGTCAAACGGATATCAACTGTGGTTTTTTAAAAATAGGAACCCCCATTTTTTATTACATATTCGTGTAGTACGTAAAGAAATATGAATGTTTTAGTAGGACCACTTTTTTAGCTTTGTGAAAGATGGCGCTGTAATAGTCACAAACGTATAAGTACGTTGTATCAAGTAACATTCCGCCAGTGCGGACGGTATTTGCTTCGTGTTAAAATGGACCGTTTACCAACTGTGGAAAAAGGTCGATATCGAGTTGATGTATGGCTATTGTGATCAAAATGCTCAACGCACGTGTGCTATGTATGCTGCTCGGTATCCTGGACGACATCATCCAAGTATCCGGACCGTTCGCCGGATAGTTACATTACTTAAGGAAACAGGAAGTGTTCAGCCACATGTGAAACGTCAACCACGACCTGCAACAAATGACGATGCCCAAGTAGGTGTTTTAGCTGCTGTCGCGGCTAATCCGCACATCAGTTGCAGAAAAATTGCGCGAGAGTCGGGATTCTCAAAAACGTCGGTGTTGAAAATGCTACATCAACATCGATTGCACCCGTACCATACTTCTGTGCACCAGGCATGGCGACGACTTTTAACGTCGTGTACAATTCTGCCACTGGGCATAAGAGAAATTACAGGACGATGACAGATCTTTTGCACGCATTCTATTTAGCGACAAAGCGTCATTCACCAATAGTGGTAACGTAAACCGGCATAATATGCGTTATTGGGCAATGGAAAATCCATAATGGCTGCGACAAGTGGAATATCAGTGACATTGGCGGGTTAATGTATGGTGCGGCATTATGGGAGCAAGGATAATTGGCCCCCATTTTATCGATGGCAATCTAAATGTTGCAATTTATGCTGATTTCCTACGTAATGTTCTACCGATGTTACTACAAGATGTTTCACTGCATGACAGAATTGCGACGTACTTCCAACATTATGGATGTCCGGCACATAGCTTGCGTGATGTTGAAGCGGTATTGAATAGCATATTTCATGACAGGTGGATTGGTCGTCGAAGCACCATACCATGGCCCGCACGTTCACCGGATCTGTCCTCCCCAGATTTCTTTCTGTGGGGAAAGTTGAAGGATATTAACTATCGTGATCCACCGACAACGCCTGACAACATGCGTCAGCGCATTGTCAATGCATGTGCGAACATTACGGAAGGCGAACTACTCGCTGTTGAGAGGAATGTCGTAACACGTATTGCCAAATGCATTGAGGTTGACGGACATCATTTTGAGCATTTATTGCATTAATGTGGTATTTAAAGGTAATCACGCTGTAACAGAATGCTTTCTCAGAAAAGATACGTTCTCAAAGGTACATGTATCACATTGGAACAACCGAATAAAATGTTAAAACGTACCTACGTTCTGTATTTTAATTTACAAAACCTACCTGTTACCAACCGTTCGTCTAAAATTGTGAGCCATATTTTTGTGACTATTACAGCGCCATCTGTCACAAAGCGAGAAAAGTGGTCCAACTAAAACATTCACCTTTCTTTACGTACTACACGAATATGTAATAAAATATGGGGGTTCCTATTTTAAAAAACGCAGTTGATATCCGTTTACCTATGGCAGCGCCATCTAGCGGGCCAACGATAGCGCCATCTGGTTTCCCCCTTCAAGCTAGACGAGTTTCGTTCTTTGTAGTTTCTTCGTCTCATGCTTATTTCGTGAGATATTTGGCCCTGTTACGATCAATGGACCAGAAAATTGGTGAAATAAAGTAAAAACCACGTTTGTTTAGGTAATTTACAATGTTTCACTAAGAACCTACAATTGATTTAATTACGATATATTATCTGCGATTAGACCCTTTTGGATCGTACAGAGCTTCTTCATTCTTTTTCCGTTTTTGCCATACTGCTCTCGTTTTTCCTGCATGGGCTCTTTTCCTTTCCTCTGTCCATTTTTTTCCTCCTTTGTTAGGAGCTTCGATTTCTGACTTAACTTCCAAACTTTCAATTTTCTGCTTAAATACTTTTCTGTCCAAAATACATGAATTGTTTATCTGACCTTTTTGTAGATCCTTTTTGACCTTTTGTATCCAGAGTATAGTTTTAGGTCCTTCAACGTACACTCCTGGAAATGGAAAAAAGAACACATTGACACCGGTGTGTCAGACCCACCATACTTGCTCCGGACACTGCGAGAGGGCTGTACAAGCAATGATCACACGCACGGCACAGCGGACACACCAGGAACCGCGGTGTTGGCCGTCGAATGGCGCTAGCTGCGCAGCATTTGTGCACCGCCGCCGTCAGTGTCAGCCAGTTTGCCGTGGCATACGGAGCTCCGGTTCTGTCAGTGTGATCATGTGATGTATCTGACCCCAGGAATGTGTCAATAAAGTTTCCCCTTCCTGGGACAATGAATTCACGGTGTTCTTATTTCAATTTCCAGGAGTGTATAACAGACTCCCATAAGCAACGGCTTTATGACCATGCTAACATTATAAAAATGCGCTAACAAGAAATATACCTTCATTAATGTTCAAGCCCCCGCCAACAGTGCTAACAGAAAGGATCCACAGGCTGTGGAGGAGTTGTTGGCCGATCTTGAGAAAGTAAAGGCTAAAATTCCAAAGCAGGACATCAAAATCTTATTGGGTGATTTCAATGCTCAGATAGGCAAAGAAAAACAACACTGGAAAACTGTAGGAAAATATCCCGCCCAGAAATTTACCAACAAAATGGAAAAAGGCTTGTAGAACTACGCCAACAAAACAACTTTAAATTCAGGTCAACATCGTTGAGGAAGAATATCCGTAAATAAATACCTGGAGATCCCCAATAAAAGAGCACAGTAAATATCAGATTGATCATGTTGCCATCTCGTATCCTCTACAGACTGAAGTTCATGACGTACATGTCTGTAGAGGTTCCAACATAGATTCACACCACTATCTAACACGGGTAAAAATGAAATTTATCCCAAAGTGAGTACTCCGCAAGAAATTGCACCAGCAGAAATTTGACAACAGAAGAGTCAAAGAAAATAAGCTTGGAGAAGAAATGGAAAAAGTCCAGGCAGATACTTGGGAAAAATTTCACAGCAAAATAATCCAGAACGCGAAAGGTATAGTCCACCTGAAGAAAAACACAGGCCATCCATGGTGGGTTACAGAGTGTGATGAAGGTTTGGAAAAACCAATAAATGGTTTTCTTAACTACTACAGAAAGAAAACACCAGAAAATCTTCACTACTTCTATGAAACTAGGAAACAAGTGGCGAAAATCATTAGGCAGACCAAAAGAAAATATCTGCAAACCCAACAGAACTTAGTCAAAGAAAACTTCCGCAGCTACAATATACGAGATTTTTAGAGAAGTTTTGTATTAAAAATTCGCGGATACAGCCAAAAAAATTTATGTTTCAAGAAATCTGACGGAAAGCTTGCACTCACTAACCAGGAAAACTGAAAGGAACTGACACATTATTTTTCGACACTCCTTAATTGTCTGGAACCACCTTCGAGAGACCCAAAAGAAAGACCTACCTACACGCACATTGAATCATCCCCACCAACAGAAGAAGATATTCACAAACACATTATTAAATTAAAAAACAATAGAATATCTGATGAAGATGGAATTATTGCTGAGCTAATGAAAACTCTATGACCAAATTCTCTCAGGGAGATAACCAATATCATTGCAGATATTTGGGAGACACAAGAATTATCCCAGGAATGGAAATGTGCGCTTATTCATTCATTACACAAGAAAGGAGACAAATCAGATATAAATAATCATCGAGGCATATCCCTAGTTCAGTTCGCACACAAAGTTCTATCAGCCTGTCTTCTTCAAAGAGCACAAGAGCAACTGGAAAACAAAATTGGTGAATACCAAGGTGGCTTTTGCCCCAGTAGATACTGCAGAGAACAAATTTTCAATCTAAAGACAGCGCTAAAATTCAAAGCAGTCAGAAACGGCCCAATAATTTGCACGTTTGTTGACTTTAAAAAGACATACGACCCAGTTGACCGACAAGCACTTTTCGATATCCTTGAAGTACGAGGGTTAGATCCAAAAACCCTTGACCTTATCAGAGAAACATTGATTGATACTACCTCCAAAGTGGAATTCATGGGTGAAATATCCGAGCCCTTCCTGATCAAAACTGGCGTTCGACAACGTGATGATCTAGCTCCTCTCCTATTCAACGTTGTATTGGAGATCATCCGCGAATGGGAAAAGGAATTGAACAGTAAGAACTGTTGGAAAGCCATACACATGGGGCGAGTCAAGGACGACATAAAAATTTCATGTTTCGCTTTTGCTGACGACGTAGCCTTACTAGCTGCTGAGATAACAGCAATTGAACAGGCTGAAACCCTTGAAGAATGTGCAGAAAATGTAGGTCTACACATATCTTTCCTAAAGTCTGGGTTCATAGCCACAAAAACTGACACCCAAAACATGAATACAAAATACCGTCATATAATAGAGCCCCATATTTTAAATACGGAGGTGAAGTCCTTGAACCTACGGGGCGAGAGGAAAGCGCACAAAACATTCGCCTCCTACTAAAGGGAGCGTATGAAAGAACCTACAAGGTGTACAATAAAAAATGCTTGTCCAAAAACACTAAAACTATGGACTATAATCCAGTATTAAAACCTGAAGTCCTGTTTGCCAGTGAATCCCTGACAGTCCACATAAAAGGTGATCTAGAAAACTTATTAAAGGAAGAACGTAAAATCATCAGAATTATACCAGGGCCAAAGAAAACAGAAGAGGGTTATAGACTACAATCTCGTCAAACAACTGAGAAATTGTCCAATCTTGCAGCAGACATCAGAAAAGGGTGAATAAAATTTTATGGACTCGTCTCTAGGATTACCAAAAGAAGACTTACCCACAGAATTCTTAAATACACTCCTGGAAATTGAAATAAGAACACCGTGAATTCTTGTCCCAGGAAGGGGAAACTTTATTGACACATTCCTGGGGTCAGATACATCACATGATCACACTGACAGAACCACAGGCACATAGACACAGGCAACAGAGCATGCACAATGTCGGCACTAGTACAGTGTATATCCACCTTTCGCAGCAATGCAGGCTGCTATTCTCCCATGGAGACGATCGTAGAGATGCTGGATGTAGTCCTGTGGAACGGCTTGCCATGCCATTTGCACCTGGCGCCTCAGTTGGACCAGCGTTCGTGCTGGACGTGCAGACCGCGTGAGACGACGCTTCATCCAGTCCCAAACATGCTCAATGGGGGACAGATCCGGAGATCTTGCTGGCCAGGGTAGTTGACGTACACCTTCTAGAGCACGTTGGGTAGCACGGGATACATGCGGACGTGCATTGTCCTGTTGGAACAGCAAGTTCCCTTGCCGGTCTAGGAATGGTAGAACGATGGGTTCGATGACGGTTTGGATGTACCGTGCACTATTCAGTGTCCCCTCGACGATCACCAGTGGTGTACGGCCAGTGTAGGAGATCGCTCCCCACACCATGATGCCGGGTGTTGGCCCTGTGTGCCTCGGTCGTATGCAGTCCTGATTGTGGCGCTCACCTGCACGGCGCCAAACACGCATACGACCATCATTGGCACCAAGGCAGAAGCGACTCTCATCGCTGAAGACGACACGTCTCCATTCGTCCCTCCATTCACGCCTGTCGCGACACCACTGGAGGCGGGCTGCACGATGTTGGGGCGTGAGCGGAAGACGGCCTAACGGTGTGCGGGACCGTAGCCCAGCTTCATGGAGACGGTTGCGAATGGTCCTCGCCGATACCCCAGGAGCAACAGTGTCCCTAATTTGCTGGGAAGTGGCGGTGCGGTCCCCTACGGCACTGCGTAGGATCCTACGGTCTTGGCGTGCATCCGTGCGTCGCTGCGGTCCGGTCCCAGGTCGACGGGCACGTGCACCTTCCGCCGACCACTGGCGACAACATCGATGTACTGTGGAGACCTCACGCCCCACGTGTTGAGCAATTCGGCGGTACGTCCACCCGGCCTCCCGCGTGCCCACTATACGCCCTCGCTCAAAGTCCGTCAACTGCACATACGGTTCACGTCCACGCTGTCGCGGCATGCTACCAGTGTTAAAGACTGCGATGGAGCTCCGTATGCCACGGCAAACTGGCTGACACTGACGGCGGCGGTGCACAAATGCTGCGCAGCTAGCGCCATTCGACGGCCAACACCGCGGTTCCTGGTGTGTCCGCTGTGCCGTGCGTGTGATCATTGCTTGTACAGCCCTCTCGCAGTGTCCGGAGCAAGTATGGTGGGTCTGACACACCGGTGTCAATGTGTTCTTTTTTCCATATCCAGGAGTGTATTTTTATGTATGGCAACAGCTATTCTCAGAATAGGAGCACCTTTAGCAATACGTTTTTCTGTGTTACACTTAAAGATGCGGTAATTTCCATAATCTACTGTGACTTCCATCTGTGAATTGTGTTTCTTGACGGGCTAAAATTTGAAATTTTTTCGACATAGCTTCTGTCGTAAGTTGTGTAACCTGCCCGATTGAATTAGAGTGATGATATTAAATTTGTCAATATAAATGATAGTTTTGAATGGAAGTCTGCCAGAGAACTCAGACTTCCTCTGTGATCGTGACTGCCCAGATCCCCCAGACTCCGAAGACCCGGCTACTGCCTGTTGGCGGGTGGATTGAGTACCACCTGGGATAATATTGTTATTACTTTCACGAATCATGGTAGCTTATAGTTGTTTGTCCAATGTTTCCACTGGGTTATCTGATGGGATTGTTAGTTGCTGGAGCGATTATTGCAGTCGCCCCTAACATGGGGAACATACGCCGACCAGAAAGCCGCCCATTACGCTTTCAGATACATCTGGTTTTGCTATAGTTAGTTTTTTTACTAACCCTAAAAGCAGGGCCGCCTCTTCCGCCAACTCCGCCATACTGATGACATTCATCTCCGCCTTCACTGCCGCTGACCCTCCCATGGTACTATCACCCGGGCAGAGTAAGAGTTTTTACTCATCTCGCATGTGTTAATTTGTAAATCATCATATTGAGCTCTGAACTGTTTTTAGCTAGTGAATATTTCGTTTAATGTAATTACGAAAACGACTTAATTTTCGTATACCTTTGATGACTATTTAGTTTGGGGATTTGCTACCATTCTTATAACGCTCCAACATAATTGCATTTCACAAGGCCATTTTCTGCCTGTTGTTGAATTGGGTATCGCAGGACCAGTTCCATTTATTCGAGGTGTTCTTTCTTGAATAAACGTTAACATTATTCTCTGGAGTCTACAGTAATTGCAGCGTATTGGAAAAGAATCCTTGTTATTAAATTATTCATTTAACTTTTATTTTTTATTCTGTGTATTTTATTAACTAGCAATTCTAGCCAATGCATAGGCAATTTGACTGCAGGATCACAGCTACAGCGAATTAGCTGTGGGCAACGAAAGCAGATGTGCGCGGCTCGACCTTATGACTACATTGAGCTGTTCTTTTAAAAGGGAGCCACGCTTAGCCCAAGTACCTGAAGTATGAGTTGTCGCAGGTGAAGACGGAACTGGTTTACTTGTATGGGATGTTGCTTAGAGCCGCAACTATGCTAGCAGCAACTGTTAGGTACAGTAGCGGTTGAAGATTCCTCCTCCACTACACGAGTCTAATCCCCTTACGATTGCAGTTGTAATTCTAACACTTTGCGATATTCTATGATACAGGTCTAAAGTCTATCGCATTATATGTAGTTTGCTTGGGGGATGGGAGCATAAGATTTTGTAGCAGTTACATGTATTGGGATCGGTAGCAAAAGTTAGGTGTTGGGAAGTGAGCCGTGGAACTTCAAGAAGGAAGAAGACGTCTCGAAGTAGACGTGCTGAGTCCGAACCAGCTGCGGCCAGGCTTAGAGGGGGCGCAAGCAGCAGCGGCGCCGGCGTCGGCGACTCGAGCCACCGCCGGCGACTTGAAGATCATCAGCAGCACCGAAGCTTGAGGCTGCAGCAGCAGCCAGCGCGACCGACAGCGTTAAAATGTGTGAGCCTGCGGAGTCATCAGCAGTGATGGAGCTTCCGGCTATTAAGCAGACACCCAGTGTGAGCGGTTCAGAGAATGTGAGTTGGCCAGTTAGCCAAAAAACTGAACATGGTAGTGTTGCCAGAGACGATGTTAGTGGGGTTGATAGTCCAACATCAGAGATTGGTGAGGTATATATGACTGATTCAGTGGCGTGGTTAAGGGAAATTCAGACTAATTTGAACTCTAAAATGGGGGTACTGGGTACAGAGGTAGGCTCAGTAACATCATAGATACGTTCAGTGGAGACAAATATAGCAGAAAGTTTATAAGCTGAGGTGAAGTAAATTAAATCTGATACAGAAGGGATGATAGATTCAAGGGGAGACGTAGGGAAAATTTCCGGAGGCGTTGGCCTGTTTGACATTAGAGTCGACACAATGGAAAAAGATTTAGGTGGTAAGTTGGAAAAGATACATTACAAGACGGGTGGAGAGCTGACCGCTGAGTCTCTTAACAGTTTATCTGGCAGAGTTGTTGAATCCGAAAAAGAGGGGGTGAAAAATAGATAACAGTAGGAAGCCGATATTAATAACGAAATTTTACACGGGTAACAACAGATTAAAGATGTTCAGGGAGAATTAGGCTAATACTACAATAGGTATTCAATGGGATACTACAGGAACGACTAAGTGTTCTACAGATGATGAAAAATACCATCCAGCTGATTTTCATGCTGCATGTAGACACTATTTTGTGGAAGGAATGTCAGAAGAGAAAAAAAATTAAGTTCACTTAAAGATGTCTCGACGGCAATGCAACAGCACGGGCGAAATTATTGGGTGACTCTATTACAACCTATGAAAGGTTTGGAGTGAAGGGAAACAAACGCGACATCACAATGAATTTCTACACGCAGCAAGTTTCTGATATGGCAGTGGCTCGATGCGGGATCTAATTATAAACAAGGACCAGAGAGTGGACGACATTTAATTAGAACTACAAATAGCCTTGGGAGAGTCAGGCATGACAAAACTGGTCCATCTGGTTCAAAATGGCTCTGGGCACAATGGGATTTAACAACTGAGGTCATCAGTCCCCTAGAACTTAGAACTACTTAAACCTAACTAACCTAAGGACATCACACACATCTCTGTCCGAGGCAGGATTCGAACCTGCGACCGTAGCAGTCAGGCTGTTCCAGACTGAAGCGCCTAGACTCACGCGCCCACCGTGGCCGGCGGTTCATCTGGTGTGCAAGATGTATGAGACAGGCGAAATATCCTCGACTTTAAGAAGAATGTAGTAATTCCAGTCCGGAACATAGCAGTTGCCGAAATGTGTGAAAATTACCGAACTATCACTTGGTTTGTCTCGATTGCAAAATACTAACACGAATTCTTTACAGATAATTGGAAAAACTGGTAGAACTCGACTTCTAGGAAGATCAGTTTGAATTTCGGAGAACTGTTGGTACACGAGAGGCAATAATGAACGTACGACGTATCTTAGAAGATAGGTTAAGGAAAGGCAAACCTACGTTTATAGTATTTGTATTCCTAGAGAAGGCTTTTAACAATGTTGCCTGGCATTTCCTCTGTGAAACTGTGAAGGTATCTGAACTAAAATGCAGGGAACAAAAGACTATTTACAACTTGTACAGAAACCAAATAGCAGGAAAGGAAGCAGTGGTTGAGAAGGAAGTGAGACAAACCTGTAGCCTACCCCCATGTTACTCAGTGTATACATTGAACAAGCAGTAATGGAAACAAAAGAAAATTGTGGGAGTAAGAATTAAAGTTCAGCGAGAAGGAAAAAAACTTTGAAGTTTGGTGATGGCATTATTGTCCTGTCAGAGACAGCAAATGACTTTGAAGACCAGTTGAACTGAAGAGACAGTATTCTGAAAGGAGGATATAACATGAAAATGCCGCCGAGCAGTGTCTCAGCAGTGCGCAAGTAGCAGCAAGTGGCTTATTTAGCGTTCATATAAGTGTAGTAGTCAAGTTGAAAATTTGTTTGAGTGTTCTTAGCGCACTTGTTTAGTTAAATCCGTCAAATCATCGTGTAGTTTCATAATTAGCAGGGGAAGATTTGTATTTTAATATCTGTGATGTGTAAAGTCGCGAAGTCGTATTTCATTTCTTTATTTCTTTCAAATAGTCTTGGACGTTACTAACAGTACAGTTAGCCTTCAGCCGCCGAGCAGTGTGTCAGCAGTGCGCAAGTAGCAGCATTACTGCATTTACTAGGCAGTTTTGTATTTTAATAACCGTTTGAATTTTGTGTCGAATTGTTTGTGCTCTCTGCAGATTAGTTCAGACTTTTTTTGCACAACAGTATTTATTTAACATGGATAGGGACTGCGAGTGCTGTGTTCGGACGCAGGCTGAGTTGGCATCCCTTCGCTCCCAGCTTCTGGCAGCGTTGACTTCGGTTACACAGCTTGAGGCTGTTGCGAATGGGCATCACTGTGGGGGTCCGGACGGGGGTTTGTCGGAGACGGCCAGCTCGTCTCACGCATCGCCCAATCGGACTACGGCTGTGGCTGCCCAGGACACTGGCCACATTGAGGCTGACCCCTCACCCGTGTAGAGTGGGTGGTCGTCTTGAGGTGTGGCAGGAGGCGAAAGACACTCTGGAGGGCTGAACGGAAGGCCTATCCAGTTTGTCTGACGAACCGGTTTCAGGCTGTGGCTCATACTGATCTTTGGCCAGACATGGCTGCTTGTCCTGTTCCAGATGTTGCCCCTCAGTCTGCAAGATCTGGGCGGTCGCAGAGGGTGGGCTTACTGGTAGTTGGGAGCTCCAACGTCAGGCGTGTAATGGGGCCCCTTATGGATATGGCTGCAAGGGAGTGGAAGATAACCAATGTGCACTCTGTGTGCATACCGGGGGGAGTCATTCCAGATGTGGAAACGGTCCTTCCGGATGCCATGAAGGTTACAGGGTGCCCCCATCTGCAGGTGGTCGCTCATGTCGGCACCAATGATGTGTGTCGCTATGGATTGGAGAAAATTCTTTCTGGCTTGCGGCGGCTATCTGATTGAAGACTGCCAGTCTCGCTAGCAGGATGAAAGCATAGTTCACCATCTGCAGCATCGTCGACAGGACTGACTGCGGACCCTTGGTACAGAGCCGAGTAGAGGGCCTGAATCAGAGGCTGAGACGGTTCTGCGACCGTGTGGGGGAGCAGATTCCTCGACTTGCGCCATAGGGTGGTGGGGTTTCGGTTTCCGCTGGATAGGTCAGGAGTCCACTACACACAGCAGGCGGCTACACGGGTAACAGGGGTTGTATGGCGTGGACTGGGCGGTTTTTTAGGTTAGATGGCCTCGCGAAAGTACAGAAAGGGCAACTGCCTCAAAGGGTGTGGGGCAAAGTCAGGACATGCGGGGACCAAGCAGACAGATTGAAGAGTTATTTGCAAACAGAACACAGCATGTTGTTCTTAATGGAGAGACGTCTACATACGTAAGAGTACCCCTGGCGTGCCACAGGGGCGTGTTATGGGACCATTGCTTTTCACAATATATATAACTGACCTAGTAGATAGTGTCGGAAGTTCCATGCGGCTTTTCGCGGATGACGCTGTAGTATACAGAGAAGTTGCAGCATTAGAAAATTGCAGCGAAATGCAGGAAGATCTGCAGCCGATAGACACTTGGTGTAGGGAGTGGCAACTGACCATTAACATAGACAAATGTAATGTATTGCAATACATAGAAGGATCCTTTATTGTATGATTATATGATAGCGGAACAAACACTGGTAGCAGTTACATTTGTAAAATATCTGGGAGTATGCGTACGGAACGATTTGACGTGAAATGATCATATATAATTAATTGTTGGTAAGGCGGGTGCCAGGTTGAGATTCATTGGGACAGTCCTTCGAAAATGTAGTCCATTAACAAAGGAGGTGACTTACAAAACACTCGTTCGACGTATACTTGAGTACTGCTCATTAGTGTGGGATCCGTACCAGGTCGGATTGACAGAGGAGATAGAGAAGATCCAAAGAAGAGTGACGCGTTTCGTCACAGGGTTATTTGGTAAGCGTGATAGCGTTACGGAGATGTTTAGCAAACTCAAGTGGCAGACTCTGCAAGAGAGGCGCTCTGCATCGCGGTGTAGCTTGCTGTCCAGGATTCGAGAGGGTGCGTTTCTGGATGAGGTATCGAATATATTGCTTCCCCCTACTTATACCTCCCGAGGAGATCACGAATGTAAAATTAGAGAGATTCGAGCGCACACGGAGGCTTTCCGGCAGTCGTTCTTCCCGCGAACCATACGCGATTGGAACAGGAAAGGGAGGTAATGACAATGGCACGTAAAGTGCCCTCCGCCACACACCGTTGGGTGGCTTGCGGAGTATAAATGCAGATGTAGATTTAGATGTAAATTCAACAAAAGCAAAACAAAGATAATACAATGAACTCGAATTAAATCAGATGCTGCTAATGAAATTACGAAAGGAAACCAGATGAGTTTGGTTCTTTGAATAGCAAATTAACTGATGGTGGCCGAAGTAGGGAGGGTACACAATGTAGAATGGCAATGGCAAGAAAAACTTTTCGGCAGAAGAGAAATTTGTTAACATCGAATATAGATTTAAGTGTTTGGAAGTGTTTTCTGGAAGCATTTGTACGGAGTGAGCTTTGTCTGAAAGTGAAACGTGGATTATAAAGTGTTTAGATAAAAAGGGAATAAAAGCTTTTGAAATATGGCGAGAGAAGATTTATCTACCCATTCGATTTATCCCCCCACGACCACCACCACTGCGACCGTCATTCAAGGCCGCAGTGCTGTCGGACTTAGCCTGACACACCTGAGGCGCCATGGCGATTCTAACGTGTTGCCTTAGTTAGTCTTTCAGCTCAGCTCCGCCGGATTGTTACATGCAGGAGCGCTCTGCTGCTGGTTTGTGTTACCAGCTGCTACATCGTATTTCCAATATGTACCTGTAGCGCCTTTGATTCATAATCAAAACGTCTTTAGTCCCGGGTTCGAATCCCACCGCTGTTTATATTTTGATTACTAATCAGCAATGGCGGCCGAAGACTTCCGGCATAAGAAGTCACCCCTCATTCTGCCAACGGCCTTGTCAAAGAGGGCGGAGGAGCGGACAGAGATTCAGGGCACTCTTTTGTCCTAGAGGTGGGAAACTGCCCCTAAAGGCGGAAGAATCAGTAACGATCAACGGCATGAGGATGCAGAAGGTAATGGAAGCCACTGAATTGAAGACAGGACATGTGGCCTGTAATTGAACAAGTGTCATGATGATCTCTCCATTGGCAAAAGATTCCCGAATAATCCCCATTCGGATCTCCGAGAGGGGACTGTCAATGGGGAGGCTACCATGAGAAAAACATTGAATAACGGAAGGATAAACGTTCTACAAGTCTGGGGTGGAATGGTAGAAGCTTGAGGATGGCAGGGAAACTAGAAACTCTGACAAGGGAAATGCAAAGGGTCGCTCTAGATATAGTAGGGGTCAGTGAAGTGAAGTGGAAAGAATCCAAGGATTTCTGGGCAGATGAGTATAGGGCAATATCAACAGCAGCAGAAAATGGCATAACGGGACTAGAACTCCTTATGAAAAGGAAGGTATTGCAGAGAGTCTGTTACAGTGAACAGTTCACTGACAGGGTTGTTCATAACAGAATCGACAGCAAACCAGCACCGACAACGATAGTTCAGGTATACATGCCGACGTCGCAAGCTGAAGATGAAGAGATAGGGAAAGTGTACGAGGATACTGAAAGGGTAATACAATATGAAAGGGGGATGAGAATCTAATAGTCATGGGGTACTGGAATGCAGTTGTAGCGGAAGGAGTAGAAGAAAAGGTTACAGGAGAATATGGGCTTGGGACAAGGAATGACAAAGGAGAAAGACTAATTGAGTTCTGTTACAAGTTTCAGGCAGTAACAGCGAATACTCTGTTCAAGAATTACAAGAGGAGGAGGTATACTTGGAAAAGGCCAGGTGATACGGAATGAATTAGATTACGTCATGATCAAACAGAGATTCCGAAATCAGATACTGGTTTGTTAGGCGTACCCAGGAGCAGACATTGACTCAGATCACAATACAGTAGTGATGAAGAGTAGGCTGAAGTTTAAGAGATTAGTCAGGAAGAATCAATACGCAAAGAAGTGGGATACGGTACTACTAAGGAATGACGAGATACGGTTGAGGTTCTCTAAGGCTATAGATACAACAACAAGGAATAGCTCAGTAGGCAGTGCAGATGAAGAGGAATGCACATATCTCAAAAGGGCCATCACAGAATTTGGCAAGGAAAACATAGGTACAAAGAAGGTAAATGTGAAGAAACCACGCATAACTGAAGAAATACTTCAATTGATCGATGAAAGGAGGAAGTACAAAAATGTTCTGAGCAACTAAGGAATAGAGAAATACAAGTCACCGAGGAACGAAATAAATAGGAAGTGCAGAGAAGCTAAGACGAAATGGGTGCAGGAAAAATGTGAAGACATCGAGAAACAAATAATTGTCGGAAGGACAGATTGAGGATACAGGTAAGTCGAAACAACCTTCGGCGACATTAAAGCAAGGGTGATAACATTAAGAGTTCAACGGAAAGTCCACTGTTAAATGCAGAGGTGACAGCAGATAGACGGAAAGAATGCATCGAAAGCCTGTATGAGGAGTAAGATTTGTCTGATGTGGTAAAAGAAGAAACAGGAGTCGATTCAGAAGAGATAAGGGACCTAGTATTAGAATCAGAATTTGAAAGAGCTTTGGAGTACTTAAGATCAAATAAGGCAGAAGGGATAGATAACATTCCATCAGAATTTCTAAAATCATTGGGGGAAATTGCAACAAAACAACTATTTACGTTGGTGTGTAGAATGTATGAGTCTGGCGACATACCATCTCACTTTCGGAAAAGCATCATTCACACAAATCCGAAGACGGCAAGAGCTGATAAGTGCGAGAATTACCGCACAATCAGCTGATCAGCTCATGCATCCAAGTTCCTGACAAGAATTCTACGCAGAAGAATGGAAAAGAAAATTGGGAATGCGCTAGGTGACGATCAGTTTGGCTTTAGGAAAGGTAAATGCACGAGAGAGGCAATTCTGACGTTGCGGTTAATAATGGAAGCAAGACTAAAGAAAAATAAAGACAAGTCCATAGGCTCTGTCGATCTGGAAAAAGCGTTCGAGATGTAAAATGGTGCAAGATATTCGAAACCCTGAGAAAAATAGGGTAAGCTATAGGGAGAGACGGGTCATATACAATATGTACAACAGCCAAGAGGGAATAATAAGAGTGTACGACAAAGAACGAAGTGCTCGTATTAATAAGGGTGTAAGACAAGGATTTAGCCTTTCGCCCCTACTCTTCAATCTGTACATCGAGGAAGCAATGATGGAAATAAAAGAAAGGGTCAGGAGCGGAATTAAAATTCAAGGTGAAAGGATATCACTGATACGATTCGATGATGACATTGCTATCCTGAGTGAAAGTGAAGAGGAATTACATGATCTGCTGAACTGAATGAACAGTCTAATGAGTACAGAGTATGCATTGAGATAAAATAGAAAAAAGGCGAAAGTAATGAGGAATAGTAGAAAGGAGAACAGTGAGAAACTTAACATCACGATTGATGGCTACGAAGTAGATTAAGTTAAGGAATTCTTCTACCTAGGCAGTAAAATACCTGATAACGGACGGAGCAAGGAGGACATCACAAGCAGACTAGCACTGGCAAAAAGAGCATTCCTGGCCAAGAGAAGTCTACTAGTATCAAATATCGGCCTTAATTTGAGGAAGAAATTTCTGAGAATGTACGTCTGGAGTGCAGCATCGTGTGGTAGGGAAACATGGACTGTGGGAAAACTTGAACAGCAGAGAATCGAAGCATTTGAGATGTGGTGCTACAGACGAATATTGACAATTAGGTGGACTGATAAGGAATGAGGAGGTCCTGCGTAGAATCGGAGAGGAAAGGTGGAAAACAGTGATAAGGGAAGGGACAAGATGATAGGACATCTGTTAAGACATGAGGGAATGACTTCCATGGTACTAGAGGGAGCTATGGAGGGCAAAACTGTAGAGGAAGACAGAGGTTGGAATACACTGAGCAAATAATTGAGGACGCAGGTTGCAAGTGCTACTCCGAGATGAAGAGGTTGGCACAGGAGAGGACTTCGTGGCGGGCCGCATCAAACCAGTCAGAAGACTGGTGACCAAAAAAGAAAAGTTGCCAGTTACTGCGCTGACTATTATTTCAGGGAGGTTGCCGGTTATTTCCGTTCTGAAAACACTCAGGGTTATAGCGTGCACTACTACACCTACGTTTTTTCAAATGTGACGAATTTACACCATCACTTATCCGGCTATTTGGAGATTATTTATGTGTCGTTGACACGCCGTTATTCTTTTCATTACCGTAGGTGTTGTAACTACCATAGAGAATCTTACAGTTCGTAACAGTTATGCCATTAACGTTACCGTTGTTTAACGTAGTCCCCTAACGTAAGAAATCAGTAGAGGTAAGGGTACACAAGAGTAGATCTATGTCAGTCTCGATTATGTGTACCAACTTTTCCTTAATATGAACAGGGCGTTCGGAATTTAACAGACGTATCACCTCTTGTTGTGACATGGGGTCAACTCTGTACCGAGTTTTATTTACATATTTATCAAAATAATTTCGTAGCGTGCCCTGCTTATTATTACAAGGCTTAGAATAATTTTAGTTGACAAGTATTTGTTTAGGAAGGCCTTCTCGAATTGTGCGTATGATAGGAATCTGCTGTTTCACTGGCCCACAAGGTGCCATCTCCTTTGAATGTGTAAAGACGTAAACTGCATTTCCTGATTACCTGCTCACGCCTTTGGCATCACGCCCCAAAAAGTATTGATGAAAATACCAGAATGTGATTTTTCTTTCCTTTTTTTTCGGTGATATGAGGCTCTCCCGGATAAGTATAGACGATACATAGGGGTCCCACGCCACAAGGTAAGCGACTTACTGGTTCTCTGACATATCCTGTGATACACATGTTTACATCCACATCTCTCAGTGAAACAGTGTACGTTTCAGCGGGTCCAACAGCGACAGACGTTGCATCTTCGACAATGTCTTTTACCGGTGAAAGCTCCCTTTCAATTTTATTTGCTTCTTCAGTCATGTCGTCACGCCACAGTGTAAGATTTAGTGTTATTCAGTGAGATAGCCCTCATAAGGTATTCGGCTCTATTTTGACCCACAATGATTTTTGATGGTCTACAACTTTGAAAATATTTGGTTCTAATGCACTGCCTTCAGTGACTTTTTTGCCTCTTAGTGAAATGTAATCAACACAAAGAAAATATTTTGGAGCTTTAGTCTGGCATCCATACAAATAGTACGCCTCAAGCTGGTAGAGTCTTTTTAGACTCTATGTATTTTAACCTCCATCATAACTGTAAATTATGACAACATTCAATTTGCGAACAATGGTACACACAGTAAGGTGGATATAAAGAATGGAGACCATCGTTGTTTCTGCGGAAAGGAGGCAAACGGGAAATTGAGTCATTGTTTTTTCCTGTAAGCAAATGAGTTTGTAAAGTGATTCACTTCCAATCAGGTCGCTAGTTTTATACTTTCCCGGTTCATATAATCTGTAACACTTTTTGCTCAAGACAATGCATTTTTACGCCGGCCGGAGTGGCCGAGCGGTTCTAGGCGCTACAGTCTGGAGCCGCGTGGTTGCTACGGTCGCAGGTTCGAATCCTGCCTCGGGCATGGATGTGTGTGATGTCCTTAGGTTAGTTAGGTTTAAGTAGTTCTAAGTTCTAGGGGACGGATGACCACTGCAGTTAAGTCCCATAGTGGTCAGAGCCATTTGAACCATTTTTAATGCATTTTTGCAAGATAATGAAATAGCAGACATACTAATGAACGCGTCTGATGTTGAAGAAGTAGTTTCGAAGGATTAATATCATGTTTTGAATGCAGCTCTTCATCTTCATTAGAAGGCGCCGATCATACACCAGAACAGCAAATGGTAAGCGGCGCAACAATGTCAAAGGATAAATAAATTGAAGATAGAACCTCTACCTCAACTGGACGGCATGCAGCATGAAATATGTAGTTCACACAACTCCAGGACCAACACGGCATGTCACTTCTCGCTTTACAAATTAATACTCAGGTTTCAGATTGGTTCTTCCTGCTTCAAATGAAAACATTATACTTATCCATTCTAATGCTGAAGGAATGCGTTTATATGGAGGTAAGTGAAAAAAATTCGACGTTCTTGTTCCAGATTATTATGTAGGTTATAAGTCATATAACGAGTCTACTGAAAGTTTATCGGCTGAGTAAAAGGGTTGCCCAGTTTACAGAGCTATAACGTCACTAGAAATGTTCAAAACGATAGCGAGGGTTATTCGATTTGATGACCGTGAGAGGAGTACAAAGGCGTGAACAAGATAAGTTCGGACGTATAAGGCATCTGTGGGAAAAATGGGAAGAGGTAACATTTCTGTTCCAGTAGACGAACAACGTGTCACATACAGGTAAGACTATCCGCCAGTATAAAGCTAGTAAACCGGTAAATTGTGCCATAAAGTTTTGGGTGTTTCCTGACACTGAAACAACTTATGTATGGAATATTCAGCCATATGCTGGGAAACGGCCAGGTAGTGTCCCCGACAAGAACCAAGGTTCTAAGGCTGTAACTGACTTGTTCTATGGCTTGAAAGGGCATAACGCTACCTGGGACAACTTTATGACCTCCTATGAGTTGGGACAAATGTTGATCAGGAGAAATAGCACAATGACTAAAACTGTGCGAAAGAACAAGTCTTGCACCCCACCAAAACTACTGCAGACTAGGGAGATTAGTAACTACACGTCATCATTTCCTTTCACAAATGACACAACGTTTGTACCATACATCCTAAAGAAAAACAAATGTGTTATTGTGCTAAGCACTCTACACTACGATGCAAAAGTTAGTGATGGCGCAAGTGAAGGAACCTAAAATTATTTGCGACTACAACGCTATGAAAGGAGATGTGGACACAATAGACAAAGTGGTCGTGAATTATACAGCAAAGAGGAAGACAAAAACGTGGCCTATTGTTGTGATCTCAAATATCATACATCAGCCGAGGTCCGCAGCATGAGACAGACGTCAGCAGCTCTCATGACAGCCTAAAGAACAACTCGACTGTGACAATTGTCTGCACACACGTCGAGACTGGGGACTGGTGACGTATTAATTAGTAGCTCAGGCACAGTAGGCACTTAGATGAGTTACGCCTGTGTCCTCAACAGTGAGCACGCCTGCATTGTCGCGGCAGTAGTCCTTGTTTGAGTGTGAACTGTGTTTACTTGCTTTGGTACCCAATCACTATTCCACAGTGTAGTTCTACTTAGTCAGTTAGGAATTATAATCCTTTCCACAGTAGATGATAAGGAACTGTAGTCACTTGTTAGGCTCCAACTTCATCATTCCTAATTTATCATTCTTAGGTAACATTTATATTTCTTTGTGCGTGTATGTGCCCTTGATTTTGATATCATTTGATTTCTATGTTTCCAATTAATAAATCTGAAGCTTCTGCAGGAACACACTATCATTTCAGCAGCAAAGCAGGGTAGTTCCCTGCCCTCACTGACATTTTTTGTGGTATGTTACTCAATCAGATAATTAATTATGCAGAGGTGTCAACTGTACTGTTCACTAAGGGCCAAACAGATTATTTTTGCTTCATATATTTGCACAGTGTATCAAATATAGTATAACAGATGAAGGTGCCGTGTATTTTATAAAATCAGGCAGCTTACTTTCGCCTCATCACTGCGGTGCATTTCAGTTTTGCTGAATACTTAGACTTACTCAAAGCGTGTTTTTAGCTATGCTCTTTGTACCCTATCTGCTATGTGTGATCGGAACTAGTCCTGATGGTTCTAACTTGTTTATCAGAATTTTATCGTTGATAGTACTAAAACTCTTAGCATCATCTAAAAATATGCCGGCGACGTAGTAACATTCGGCAAGAGTATCAAGTAGAGCTATTGTGAATTTCACTACGCATCATTCTACAATTACACTAATTTGGAAACCGAACTGTGCTTCAATTAAAAGGTTGTATTTTTCCAAGTACCCCATTAATCTGTCTTTCATAACTGATGCTACTATTTTTGAGATGGGTGTCAGGAGGAAAATGGGCCAATAATCTTCTGTGTCTTTTGCTTAATCTTCCTTTTAGCAGAGGTGCAACTCTAGCCTATTTCAAATACTCTGGAACTGGCCCTGATAAGAAGAATTAATGCATTATGTATTTTAAGGGGACTTGTAACCACTGTATTCATTCTTTCAGCACACACGTTGGTTGTTCCCGTAAGCCCATTGCCTGTTATATTTTTTTAGATTTTGTAGAGTTTTAATGACTTCATGGGTTTTAATGACTTCATGGTCTGGGGTTGGTACTATTCTCAGTGTAATTAGTGAATTATTATTTAGAGGTGTTATATTGATTTTTGTTCGTTTTTGTTTTAAACTGTCTAAAATACTGGTAAATGTCTCATTCGCAAAGTATACTAGGTGATGTGGATCATTTACTGTTTTCCCCCTCTCCCTTAAGGGTATATTATAATTTACTTCTTTGTCTCTTCTTGTTACACTTTCTAATGTCTTCGCACACTGCTTTGTTTCCATTCCCTGCGTTCATATTATATTTTCGTTAAATGAGTTTCCTGCAGCTATCGGCACCTACCTATAAATGTTTTTCTACCAATGACAAAAATTTGAGAACTCTGGGTCTTTATGACTCCCTTTCATGGAATTGGGATACTTTAGATTTTGACAAAATTTCTTAATACCTGCTTTTTGTTTTTGTGAGGGGCGATACTGATGTAACTACTTTTGAGACTGTCTTTTGAATGTTCATTTTAAATAGCGTTGAGAATTTAGAAAATTTCGCATTTACATTGGTTTTCCTACAAATTTCATCCCAACTTTGCTTTGCTGCTTCGACTAAAACATCGTGGATTTTTTTTCCAATTGATTTTTAAACTGTGCAACACAATTAAAGGGTCACTTTTTCAAAGGCCTCTAATTGTCCTCAACTGCAATGGAAAAGACTGAAATAGTTTTAAAGTGAACATTTCTGCATTAAAAATTTAGTAAAATAGGTCTCGCAGTAGCTAAGAACGTTAAAGTTGCTGCAAAGAGGTTGTGAGCTGACACAGATTGCCTCATACTCTGTCCGTATTCCTGTGCACCTGGTGTATTAATTTGCAGTACCTGTGGACAGGTACTTTCAGTCATAAGCGTGTAATTATGGCAATATTTCGAGTGGAATCGTACTTCCTTCAGAAAATTAGTGTATCATTTGCGTTCTTAGGTAAAAGTTTTTGCCCAGGTTTTTCTTTGCTGTGTCTCAGTACACTCACGTGGAACAACTACGGCTGCGGGCTGTCAGTTCCCAGCGCAGAACGTGGCCACACGGCAGCCCTCGGAGTGGTTATAGATATTACTCACGGAGTCGAGGCCGGCGATAGACTTCCGGCGAAATATCAATAGCGGTGTCGCCAGCGAACCGTCGCTCGTACGTAACGGCGTCTAGTTTTGCGTGGAACTGTCGTATGCAATCGAGAAGCATCAAACTGTATAAACAATTTTCAGATGTTGATGAAATATGAGTGTGAAAGTTTTTCGTCGAATGTTAGGGCTGCTGTCAGTGATTATTACTTGAATGATCATTAAGGCGATCGTGAACTTTTGTAGCGTTACAATTTTCTTCGGAAAAGCGACAGAAGAAAATCATACATTAGAACGCAAATGGATGTAAATGTAACTGTTGGTATAAGCATTGTTGTGTTTAACCACTGTTATAAAGTCTGTTACTAAAGAACTCAATAAACAAAGTATAGCATTTGAAATATTCTGCTCCCGAATCAAACCTTACACTAAATCTGAAGAACTGACGACTTTAATATTCGTTAAGAAAAGAGAAGGGTTTTCATTTTAGGACCGCAGCCAGGTTTGGTACGAAGCGCACTGTGCCTATTAATCGTGCCTCACCCGTGTGCGTTCGTCACAGAGGAGGCTGTTTCGATTAGTCAATCAGTAAAATGTTGTGGAAGGAAGTTACAGGACCACTCAGTTAGCTCCTTAAGTGGAGTCATTTTCCACGGTTGTGAAGTGCCTGAGCCGCAGACCAGCGCTGACACACAGAAACTCGCAGCTGCTGAGAGGACGGCCACCACATGAAGTGCAGCTGCAAATCTGGGCTACTGGCGAAACAAACGCGGACAGTTTGTTACGGCCAGAACAAAAACGGTGGTGGCTGCAGAGCACATAGTTCAGAAGAACACTACTCCTTGACGCCAAGAGAATAATGAGAATAAAACGAATGCTTCTTAGAGAACAATCGTAGTCTTCGAAATGCAAATCCCTCTCACCCTGCCACTTTGATTTTTTTCTGAAACATCAGATGACATCGATTTGCACATTAGGGACGTATGTGTCTGCCGCCGAGTCACTCACCTCCCCCCCCCCCCTTTCCCTTTTCTTTTCTAGGGGGTAGCGGGCACCACGGACAAACTACCAGTCAAAACAAAAGGGACATATAATGAGAATTATGACCTCCTGAACAGGGAATACCAGTGTGCATCTAACCTCAAGGAATAGATGTTTAATTTCCTGAAACCAGTATGTTGCATGATTACAGCACTTACAGTGTTTTCTTAAGTCGGGAGAGAACTAGCTGGCGAGCGACTACTTTTGTAAGCTTCGTATTCCATTTCTGGCCTCCCCCACTCAACAGAATCTTACAAGAAGTCAATCAGTGCAGATGCCTCATATGAAACCTATAAAGCCTCCGTTCCGCAGCCTCAGGACCTTCTACAAAGGCAGCCTGTCCCCTCGTCGAGTGACAAAAGGCTCTCTGGAATTGTGGACTGGATGGTGGCTCTGCGTATTTTCTGATATTATCCAAATCCAGAGAACCCTGCAGGCTTCCTGGTCAGCTAAATGTCTTTGAATTATGGTGGAGAACAAGAAATGACAATGAGAATAGCTCCTGAAGATCGTAAGCCGATTCGGCGATAGTACTGCTACCGTACGGAGGGCCGCCAGGAGGGAAGATCGTTCAGCTACCCCGCGCGATCTTCAGGCGCCTCGTCACGGTTCGCACGGTCACTCCCCCCCCCCCCCCAGTTCAAGACCTCCCTCACGCATGGGTCTGTGAGTTGTCCTTAACGTAAGTTAGTTTAAGGTACATTAAGCAGTCTGTAAGCTTAGGGACCGATGAGCTCAGCAGTCTGATTCCATAAGACCTTCCCATAAATTTCCAAATAGGAGGAAGCTTCCCACGCCGTCCTACCCTGAGCCTCCAGGCCAACCTTTACACGTTTCACCACAGATGCGAACACTCAGGATCTAAGCTGCTGATGTCCACAGAGTGGCCGCAGAGTGTGCCAGTTGGCAATTGAGTTGCACCAGTGGCGAAGCACAGCTGGCACTTCCTCAGGAGGACGCGGATACACCGCTTGATACATCATCACTCGGTGGCGATAGGTCACATTACAATATGAAACTTCCTGGCTGATTAAAACTGTGTGCCCGACCGAGACTCGAACTCGGGACTTTTGCCTTTCGCGGGCAAGTGCTCTACCATCTGAGCTACCGAAGCACGACTCACGCCCGGTACTCACAGCTTTACTTCTGCCAGTATCTCGTCTCCTACCTTCCAAACTTTACAGAAGCTCTCCTGCGAACCTTGCAGAACTAGCACTCCTGAAAGAAAGGATACTTCTGCTGCAGAGTGAAAATCTCATTCTGGAAACATCTCCCAGGCTGTGGCTAAGCCATGTCTCCGCAGTGTCCTTTCTTTCAGGAGTGCTAGTTCTGCAAGGTTCGCAGGAGAGCCTCTGTAAAGATTGAAAGGTAGGAGACGAGATACTGGCAGAAGTAAAGCTGTGAGTACCGGGCGTGAGTCGTGCTTCGGTAGCTCAGATGGTAGAGCACTTGCCCGCGAAAGGCAAAGGTCCCGATTTCGAGTCTTGGTCGGACACACAGTTTTAATCAGCCAGGAAGTTTCATATCAGCGCACACTCCGCTGTAGAGTGAAAATCTCATTCTGGCACATTACAATATGTTATGGAACCTCACAGTGAAAATTATAGGTGTTCTCCTAGTCTTTCATAATTCTATTTGACTGGTCGGACGGTTCTCCGATTCATGGAGGAAGGTTGAGTCAGTCAGCACTAAGTTCTGACATGCAGTTAACTGAAGACGTTTACCAAAACCTTTTGGGTCCAAAACAGCTTATAGAAGAGCCAGTGAACATCCTTAAATAGCTAAATACAAAATTAATTCGAAAGGGTTCCAATTACGTCTACATCTAGATACATATTCCGTAAGCCACAGAATGGTGTATGACGGAGAGTACCATATTCCACTATTAGTCATTTCCTTTTCTGTTCCACTCGAAAACAGAGCGACGGACAAACGACTCACTATATACCTCTTTGTGATCCCTAATTTCCCATACCGTATCTTCCTGCTCCTTTCGCGGAATATGCGTCGGTGGGAGTAGCATCATTCTGCAGTCGGCTTCAAATGTCCATTCTCAAAGTTATCTCAATAGCCCTTGGCGAAAAGAATGTCATCTTCCCTCCAATAATTCCCATTTGATTTCACGAAGCATCTCTGTAACATTCACATCGTGATGGAATCTACTTGTAACAAAACCAGAAAGACAGTGTTGAATTGTTTCAATGTCTTACTATAATCCAGCCTGGTGTGGATCCCAAACATCCGAACACTACTCGAGAATGGCCTGCACTAAGGTCCTATACAACGAGTCTTTCAGAGATCAACCACCTTCTCCTAAAATTCTCCCATTAAATCGAAGTCGACCATTCACCTTCACTGCTACCGTCCTTATTATGCTGTTATGCCATTTCATATCGCTTTGCAAGGTTGGGCAACTGCTGCTCACTCTGACCCTCAGACCACTTACATATGCCGAAAACAATAGCAGTCCTCTCGCACTCCAAAAGGGCACTCCTCACTCTTCCCTAGTCTCTGATGAACATTTGCCGTCGAGGACATAGTACTGGCTTCTATTACTTACGAACTCTTCGAGCCATTCACATATTTGTGAACTTACTCTATATCTTTTGACTTTGGTCAACAATCTTCAGTGGAACACTGTGTGCGTTTTCTGGAAATCTAGAAATGCGGAATCTGCCTGTTATCCTTCACCTACTGTGTACACGATATCATGTGGGAAAAGGAAAAAAACTCAGTTTCGCACGAGCGATACCTCCTAAACCCATGCCGATCTGTGGACAGAAGCACTTCCGTCGCAAGAAAGTTTAATATATTCGAACTGAGAATGTGCTCATAATTCTGCAGCAACTCCTTGTTAAGGAGACTGATTTGTTGCAGCTCCCCAAGTCGCCCTATCCTGTGTAAGCATCTTCAACTTGGAACAGCTGCTGCAAACTACATTCTTCTGAATCTGCTTACTCTATTCGTCTCGTGGTCTCCTCCTACCATTCTCTCCAGTTCTATTTCATACCTCCTCATTAGCAACACGATCTACCAGTCTCTCTTTATCATTCTTCTTCTTCTATTGCATCACATTTCATAGGCTACTATTCTCTTCTTATCTAAACCGTTTATCGTCCGTGTCTCACTTCCATACAACGCTTCACACCAGACAAATATCGTATAACAAACTTTCTATCAGTTAAATCTATATTCGATGTAACTCTTTTCTCTTCTAAAGGATATTGATCTGTAAATTTGCGAGTCCGTTCTTTCACTCTTCCCATATACAGGAGTCACCTTTGGCATAGTTGTTTGGGAGTTTGCGCTGTGTGAGAGATTCGCAATAAATTCAAACTAACTAAGAAGCCAATGCCAAAGGGCAGTCTCTGTAAAACCGAGCTGAGATTCCACCTGGTCCTGGCGACTTACTTGTTTTCAACTCTTTCTTTTGTTTCTCAACTCCAGGAATGTCCATTGCTATGTCCTCCATTTGGGAGACTGCGGGACGGTCACACGACGGTACGTTTGTGCAACCCTCCTGCGTGGATGATTCCTTAAATGCGAAATTAAAAACTTCAGTTTTCCCTCTACTGTTTTCTGTTGTCACACAAGACTGGTTCAATAGTACTGCTTAGAAGCGTACGATCCGCTTAGGTAATTTTCCTAGGACCAGAATTTTCTCGGTTTCTCGACCAAGTCTTTCGCTAAGGTATGGCGGTGGAAGTTTTTGTATGCTTCGCGCATTGATCGTCTTACGGACGCACAGCAGTATCTGTTCCCTCGGCATTTTTCGAATCTGATAATGAAGCCACAGAAGATCTTTTCCATCCTCAATCCACTTATCTGGCACGAACGTAATTCAGAGTGCGCTTTACAGTCTGTTTAAACGGAACAGGATGGCGCAATGGTTAGTTTACTGGATTCGCATACGGAAGGACGACAGTTCAAACACGTGTCCGGCCGTCCTGATTTAGGTCCTTCATGATTTCCCTAAATCGCTTCAGGAAAATGCCGGTATGGTTCCTTCGAAAGGGCACGGCCGATTCCTTCCCTATTCTTTCCTATTCCAAACTTGTGCTCCCTCTCTAATCACCTCGCTGTCGACGGAACTTTGAACACTAATCTTCTTCCTCCTCTTCAATCAGTTTAAACTTTGCCCATTATCCCTCTACAACCTTCATATTGGAACTAAATGGTACGTGGGGCTCTGAGGAAAGGAGCTGTTAGACCACCCAAGGGAAACAATATGACGCAGTGAACCATTCCCCAGCGTGCTGTCATTTCGCTGCTCAGTCGGGGACATACAGTTGAGGGACGAGGAGCGGCTGGCAGTAGAGGAAAGTAACATGAAGTCAATGGACGCAGTCGTGCGGTCGTTGTGTGCCTCATATCTGTTCCACTGTCGGAATGAAATCACTCAGAATTTTCTCCGAACAGGACATTGTCCGTCAACTCGTGACATCATATTCTGGCGTAGGAAACTCCAGTGTGTGACGGCTGTTCTGTAGAAGTCAATGGTCGCAACGTTTCCAAAGAGTGAACATTAAAATCTGACAAGTGGTCAGAAGAAAATGTAAGTGAAAGGACCTGCCTTACATTTTTGGTGATGACAACACTTATACGATCGAACAACTACATTTTATGTAGTATCTCGACTCAAGCGTAGAGGCTGTGGTTCCCGGTCTCAGTGTGTTTCAGTGTGACTGGCTTATGTTTCCTTAGCGCATTGATCAGCCAGTCACATTTATCAGCTGCACAGTTTTCGATATTTCCATTGAATACTTTATCATTATTACTAAAAGCCATAAACTGACAGTAGCTTTGAACTTTGTATTCCTGCGAGAGTGAGTGTGTGTCTGGGTGTCTGTGAGTGTGTAAATGATTGATACAGAATACTAGACATTAATATTTCATTAACTTCACTCATCTGATAAGGCTTATTTGAAAGTGCGCCAACAACATGGCTGCCTTCCACCCTAACAAAAATCCATCATCATTAGCGTTCACGGCACCGACAGCTCAGCTGATCAAATAACAACACATCTAGAACGCGCAGAGGGACTGGATCCATTATATGTTTTCGGGAGAGGCGCAGTATGAGTTGTTAGGAACGATGTACCTCTCGGCTTCAGGAACACCAGAACAGCATGTCTGTGGTTGTACGTAATTAAAAGCTTCCAAGGGAAATCAGCAACATCCCATGAGCGATGTGACATTCTTGATGGTGCTGTCTATGTGACCATGATGTTGTTGGAGCACGGTTCGCCACCTTAGTTACTGGCGGGCACACCTAAATCTTACTTGTCTGGTGTCTTTTTTTATATACAGAACACAGGAAGGCCCAATCCTGAAGATATAAAGTTTACGGGATGTGATAGTGTACTTGTAAAGCAGAATATCACCTTCGTTATTTCTTATTCCCGTATGTTCACAATTTTAAAATACTGCAGTTCTATAATACGAATGTCCATTTACTAGCCGGAACAGATAACCTTTATAGCTGGTGTAAAGCAGTGCCATAAAACAAGTGCCTATTTAGCATCAGTAGCAGATAACCTTTGTAGCGTGCGTACGCTTTATGAACTGATTTCAAGGACGCTTCGGTGACGTGGAATATTTACGGCTGACGGCAGCGCTAGAAGCTACTTGTATCAATAATTTTATGAGGCGGTTGTTTAACATGTGACTGGTGTAATAGGAGAATAAAAGTTCGCCATAACGAAATTTTCAACGTAAACGGACAAACTTCTTGACAATCACTCAGTATGTGACACTGGCAAAAAGAAAAAAAAAAGTTTTTGGATTTGATACCAGTGACGTCTTTGCGCTTGTAAAATACAATTTCGATGGAGGTTCAAGTTAAAAAAAAAAATTCCATATATCTCACAACTGCAACATTGGTTATCACGGAAGCAGACTGTTTTACTAGGGAGGAGTCGTGCAGAACACTAAACGACCTAGATCTAAATAAGGCACGTGGAACAGACGAAATATCGTTGGGAGAACCAACGATAGCAAAAATGTTACAGTAGGCATGTAGAATTGATATGAAGCGCGCAAGACCGTTAGACTTCAGGAAGATTCTAATGATTCCGATAGAAGGAGGTGGTGAGAGATGCATTCCCGAACCATCAGGAGGAAAAATGCTAACATAAATCTTCTACAGCAGAATGGAACGACAGGTGAAATCCGATGTGGGTGATATCAGTCTGGATTACGGAGAAATGTATCCAATACTAAACCCCTCAACTCGTTAGACTGAAAGAAGATAAACCAACATATATAACGTTTGTAGCTTTATAAATGATTTTTTACTTTGTGTAGAGCGATACCGTTGTTGAAATTTTATAGTCACCTGGGGAAAATGCAACCAGCTAAAGTTTATATATAAGTATTACCTGAAGCAATTCGCAGTTATACGAATCTGACAAGTGAAAGGGAAGCAGAAAATCCGAGTTACGGTGGTAGCCTGTCCCTCATCTTATTCAGTCTTTACACGCATAAAGCAGCGTAATAAATTAAGGGCACATTGAAAAGATGGTTTAGAATTATGGAAAAGTAACAATATCCTTGACGTTTGCCGATCACGTCACATTGGTGTCAGAGAAGGCATAGCATTTGGAAGACGAGCTGAATGTTTTGAAGAAAGAAAAAAGATGTTTCTGTGATCTGGTTTCTGCAGTCTTCTTGCCGTGCAGGTACATCACGACGCAGTTCAATAGTGATAGGTTCTTCTTGGTAGCGGCACTGGCGGTGGCAGAGTCAGAGACATTTTCTGCCGTCAGCGGGAAGGGCAGTTACGATTAGGTCGCTTTAAGTGCGACAGCGGGGACAGTTGCTTTCTCTCAGTGACCAGGTGTCAAGCGGTTTGTGTGGCGACGGCTGGTAATGAACACTGTGACGTCATGAGCAGCAGGGCAAAGTGTGTCCTGACGAATTTTGTTTCTGTTGGTCGCTTACATTCAGAGGCACACCTATTGTTATACTGCTTGATTTATGACCCCATGGAGTTGATTTCTTACCCCTTGAGGATAATCTGCCCTTCTGAGAAACCACCCACTCCTCCTCCTCCCTCTCCTCCACCCCTACTTCTCTGGGAAATCCCCCATACACCACTTCCCCTAGTCGATAAAAGCACACATTTGATATCAAATCAATTGACTGATTAATTGAATCGATGACTTAATTACCCCATGAACCGTCCTGTGAATACCTAGCGTCCCCTTTCCTCTCCTCACTTCCCCTTCCCCACCTACCAAAGTAATCGTTCAGAATGTGGAGAGCTGTTGGTATGGAAGGTGCAAGTATTACACTCTGGAGCAACTACATGCCCTAATTATGTAATTACATTGCTGCAGTTCGGAGGTGTAGTCTCCTCAGAAATTTTTTGTATGTGTGCTCGCTTTGACATGCAAGGATCGACTACGCTTGTGCAAAATGACACCGCCAGAGAATGTCCTACCCCCCCCCCCACTCCACAGGAAAATTGGTGGAAATAAGATTCTGTACTGGAGAGGAAGGCTCTCACAACATAAAATTCAAAACAGTACCATTAGTAGATTCATTTAGGGGGTTTAGCCAAAGGTTTAGCCAAAACTGGCCTAGTGATCCAGAACCCACCTAATGTATCTACTTTTACCCCAATCTTTCAGCTGAAATTTCTCTCAAAACATTCTGAGGTTAGCGCAAGCGTTCACCTTTGTTCACCGTCGTTCACACCTTTATTCTCTTGCGTTTCTCCTCTTTGTAGAGAGGGAAACGAATCCTAGTCTCTTCAACAGCGATAAGATTTTTGTGAACTGCCAATTCTCTATGCTGTGTGAGTTATGTATTGAATACAGTTCCACTACATTCACACGCCGAGTGGTCTAAGGCGCTGCAGTCATGGACTGTGTGGCTGCTCCCAGCGGACGTTAGAGTCCTCCCTCGGGCATGGATGTGTGTGTTTGTCCTTAGGATAATTTATGTAAGCTTAGGAACTGATGACCTTAGCAGTTAAGTCCCATAAGATTTCACACACATTTGAACATTTGAACACACTCACACGTAATTTTTATCTTTTTTAAACGCCATTAAATTTTGTATGATATAAATGGACGCCAGCAACAACTCTACAATGGTCTACATTTTTGAAGAGCTAGCAGAAATGATATACAACAGACCTGAACTAAAAGCTTTATTTGAATCTGGAGATGAATCAGTGATCATGAATATGTTGACTATACTGATTATGAAGAAGATTGCAATAATGAGTAGTGTGACTGCTTCCCTAGGTGAATGTAAGAAAAAAGTGCAAATCATTCTCTATCGAACACCTTCCACTCAGTGATCACTGAGCTTCTGGGCCCTGCCTACTGTACATCAACTCAGCACGGAGTCCCATCTCTGAATAAACAGAGCCGCTCCATTTTTCAGGTTGAAGCACGCCAATGGATGGCGTACAGAACAGAGGATAGAAAATGTTTTGTCAAATGGCTAGCTCTCCTCGAACCACTGAAACCTGATGACTCTATGAGATGATGGCCTAAATCCTTCTATGTACTCGGTTATGAGGTTTGACAGAGTAAAGAGGCTCTTTTCTTTTTCGTTATTGGATTTGAGCTGGCAGCAGCATAATATGCTGCTCTAAAGCTTACATAAAAGTTAAAAAACATGATGAGAATATAAACAAACGAGAGAAACAGGCGATAAAACGGTGACATTGTAAAAATATGTAAAATGGCGGAAGTTATAGAATTTAAAATATAAAAACACTGCAGTGACGATGTGGAAGAAGATACACAAGAAGGAGAGAGGTACAATTAAAAAACACGGCGGCAGTTTGGTTTCTGTTGGCACGAGATAAAAAACACAAGTAGCGACCCATGGTAGCTCTTCCCAACACTGACACGGAAAGCACAACACAGAACACTCACTTATAACTGCACTATACAGGTGACATGGCGGCAGATGGGGGGGAGGGAGGACCCAGACCCTTCAGAGGAAGGAGATGAAAAGAAAAAAATGGGGAGCTGATGGAGGGAGGGGGCATAGAAAAATGGGGCCTGTGCAGATGCAGGACGGAGTGGGAAAGGCAATGGAGATGAGAGCAGAAAGGACTAGGGGGAGAGAAGGGAGACAGGGAGAAGTTGGGCAGAGAAAAAACAAGATGGAAGGGAGGGGGGAATAGGGAGCCCAGGGAAAGGACAGAGGAAGGGAAGGGGAGGTGAGGATCAGAGTTGATAGGAGGGATAAATGGACGGAGAGAGGGCATTTCTGTGAGGGGGAGTCAACAGAAGCCACCTTGGCAGTTGGCAGTTGAAGAGCAGGGGGGACACAACGGTGAAGGTGCGGTAGAGGGTGGGGGTTGGAGAGGAGAGGAGCAACCAGGGAATGAGGGAGATCAAGGCAGTGGGAGGTGTAAAGGATGCAGATATGTTAGAGGAAAACTAGCAGATGGAGGATCCATGTGGGGAACGAGAGGCGTATATGGAACGTGAGGCGGAGTGCAAGGCACTTGAGGATCTGCCGGGACTTGTAGAATTTGGGGGAGGGGGGGTGTGGGTTTCCAGCAAGGACTGGCATAACAGAGGATGGGACAGATTCAGGATTTGTGGAGGTTGGTAGAGGGGTTCATCCCCCATCTCTGGCCAAGGCAGTTTTGGGCTTTGGATTGGATAGATCAGAGATGAGGTATCCAGGTGAGGTGACAGTCAATGGTGAGGCCAAGGTAGGTGAGGGTGGGGAAGAGGCCGACGGGATGGGTGCAGATGGTAAGGGAGAAATCAAGGACCCTGAAGGAGCGAGTGGTACAACCTATGATAATTGCCTGTGTCTTGGAAGGATTGATTTTCTGGAGCCACAAGGTACACCATGCAGCAAAAAGTTTAAGGTGATTCTGGAGAAGGCGTTGGGACCGTTGATAGGTAGGAGTGAGGCCAAGGAAGGCGGTGTCATCGGTATATTGCAGAAGGTGTACTGGACTGCGGAGAGGAGGTTTGGGGATTATCTTCCGTGTACAGGAGGTAGAGGAGAGGGGAGAGGACAGAGCCTGGTACACACCCACAGAGGGGTAGAAGGTGCGGGAATCGGCAATATGGATGGTAACGTAGGAGGGGCCGTAAAGAGGCTCTTTCTTATTTTTTACTGAATTTCAATTCCCCATCGGGGTCGGCTGGCAGCAGCATATCCGCTGCTCTTCTGCCAAAAGACAGTAATGCTACAACAGAAGACATTTAAAATTACAAAGGAGAAAATATGGCGGACAAAAATATAAAAAGTGGAACATAATGGATGAGAACAGACTGTAAAATGGAGGCAAAAACCTTGAAAAGTATTGAGCACAAAAAACCACACACTGGGACAATTAAAAGAGCACAAGGCAAAGTATGGCTTCAGCATATGGACGGCCCAGCACATAACAAACACTATGTACAAGTCCAGCACACAACTAAAATCACAGCTCTGGACACGCAGGAGAACAGCACCAAACACAACACTGATGTAGCACATTGATGACGATGAGCAAAATGGAGGATCTGCCAGGCACAAGGAGATGAGGGAGAAGGGAAGAAGAGAGAGAGGGGTAGCGAGGGGTAGACAGGTGTGGGGCTCGCCAAGGAGGGTCAGGGATGGAAGGACATAGGAGGGAAAGAGGTGAGGATAGGGTGCTTGACTCAGGGTGAGGGGAAAGGAGGAAAAACCGCTCTGGGAGAAGGAGGGAAGAGGAAAAGGGGGGCCCTGGGGAGGCGGTAAACAAGACAAGGTTACAGTTAGAAGGAAGGGTTATGTCATCGTGAAGTTCAACATCTAGAAGGGGGAGATGCTGGAAATTGCCCTGATTGAGATGGAGGGTTTGGAGGTGGAGAGAGGGAGGGATACAGTGATAGAGACCCGGCAATGGGTGGGGGATGGAGAGGATGGAGGAAACCAGGGGGTGGGGCCACTTCCCACTTTCTACGCCATAATAACTGTAAGCAGTGTAGTAGTCTCCGTTTTTACCAACCTGTGGATACAAGGTGCGTTCCATAAGTAATGCGACCAAATTCATAAAAAATTATTTATTGAATATATTCTTACAAATAATCAAATATTTTCAAAATGGCACGCTCTTGCGTCTATATACTTCTGGAGGCGGTGTTTCCATGCCTGGAAGGCATCCTGGAATACCTTTACCTGAATGTCCTTTAGAGCTGATGTAACATGCGCCTGGATGCTTTCAATCGTGTCCCAATGTTTTCCTTTCATGACTCCTTTTAGCCGAGGAAACAAAAAAAAAATCAGCGGGAGCCAGGTCAGGACTGTAGGGAGGCTGGGGAACCAATGGGGTCTTGGTCCCGGCCAGGAAGTCGTTGACAATGAAGGCGCTGTGACTTGGCGCATTGTCGTGGTGAACTTTCCATGTGTCCTTGATGTCGCTTCGGCATCGCGAGTCCCACCTTTTCAGTCTTTTGAGCACTTCCAAGTAGAAAGCTGAGTTCACTGTAGTCCCGGTAGGTACGAATTCGTGGTGGACATTGCCTCTGACGTCAAAGAAGACAATGAGGATGGTTTTGATTCTGGACTTGCTCATGCGTGCATTCTTGGGACGGGGCGTTAATGGGGTGTGTCACTCTGAGCTCTACCTTTTTGTCTCAGGGTCGTACTCAAAAATCCACGACTCATCACCAGTGATAACTGAGTTTAAAAAGTGAGGATCATTTTCACACATTTCCAACATTTCTCGGCACCGAAGCACTCGCATGTGTTTGTGTTCGTCGGTCAACAATTTTGAGACGAGTTTGGCACACACTTGTTCAAATCTTCGGTCAGAATGCGTAAAACGGTTGTTTTCAACATGTTTAGAGTTTGTGCTATCAATTGAAGGCTCAGTCGTCTGTCAAGAGTTCAAACAATCGCGCACACGCGTCACATTTTCGTCGGCTCGTGCGGTTGATGGTCGTTCACTGCGAGGTTCGTCGGTGATCTCCTCTAGGCCCTCCCTGAACGACTTGTTCCATCGGAAAACTTGTAATTTGGACAAGCAATCATTTCCAAAGGCATGCTGAAGTAATGGAAACGTATCGGTGGCGGACTGCAAAAGATTAACGCAAAATTTGATAGCGTACCGTAGCTCTACAGAAAGATCCACTGGGCCGTGTTACATAAACTCAAAACGGGGTAGACGGAAACGCACGTCCTGACTCTCCGGCAGCTCGCATCCGAATGAGACAAAGAGCTTTTTGAAGCTAACACCCCTCTCCAGTTAGCCAGCCGGTTACAACACGTTCTGGTGTACGTTGCGTCAGAAAAAAATTGGTCGCGTTACTTATGGAACGCACTCTGTATGTCTGTCATCTAGGATCCGCCACAGAAGTCAAAAACCTCCCAATGTTCTAATTACAGATCACATTACTAAATACTACCGACCACAGACCGGACGTCGCATTCCTTTGACCCCATGGTCCCAAACAAACCATCAGATGGCGACATTCTGTTGATCGGCGAATTCCAGACTCACTTCCAGTCTTTGTCTGTTTCAAGTTTCTAATCTCTGTTAGTGTGTTGCCAACGTCTCCAAAAACACAGACAGAGATTTTCACCTCTCCTCAGAACACTGTGTTGCTATTGGGTAATGCTGGTGACAAAGAGAGAGCTGACGTAATTTCGATATCAAAAATAGAGGGAAAGAGTCCATTAGAACTACTCTCTCAACTTAATTGTTTAACGATTTACAGGAGTCAATGACTCTGAGCACTATGGGACTCAACATCTGAGTTCATCAGTCCCCTATAACTTAGAACTACTTAAACCTAAGTAACCTAAGGACATCACACATATCCATGCCCGAGGCTGGAGTCGAACCTGCGACCGTAGCAGTCACGCGGTTCCGGACTGAAGTGCCTAGAACCGCACGGCCACCTCGGCCGGTTACAGGAGTCAAGTAGTTCTCGTCAGACACTCACTACCATCTTATGACGATCCTTCCCTATAATAAAAGGCATTTTCAACGACTGAGTATCACAAGTAAATGTAAAACTTTATACAAATCAATTCCGCCACAAATAGATCTTAGCACTAAATCTTTCCGAGGTCTTCTATGCACTGAAGTTTGAGAACGCAAGCACCCTTCTCCACCGGACATTTGCAATGAACTTATCAGACGAAAAAAAAAAAAATACGTATCGTAATCGCGATCGCTAAACGACCGCCGGACAACAGCACATGCCATCTGCCGGTCTTCTCGAAACCGCACCGCACCACTGGGAGACAAGTGTGCTGCATGTATCGACCATATCAACAGTTAAGCACCAATTGCTTGGCATTCGTTCACATTCCGTACCAGATCCTCAGCGGCCAGGAAGAGTATCACCTTGGGCACCCAGCCATCAACCAATTAATTTATATGAGGGGGATAATTGTCCACCATAAACATTCGCCTTATTGATTCTTCTTACGCAGCACACACGTCCATTTTTGACACTGCTCTACCAGCACAGTCTCTAGTTCACTAATCAGTTATCGCGAGGCCCACCACTGGGACTTGTCCCTGGTAGCAGAAAGAGTCGACCAGCCAGTAGCCAGAATATTTTCTATGTGTCTATTGTTCATGCAAGGGTAAGCTATCACTTCCAGTAAGGCACTGGCCGCAGACATTGCAAGACAAGCAGCAGCGGCTCAGATGCATACTTTAGTTATAATCAATTCCACCCTAACATTGACCAATCAGTTAAAAAAATCCACTTTACCCTATTTGAAACAGCAATGTTGTTGACCACATACCTCGAATTTCTTCCGCAAAATATAGATTTCTCACTTTTATACGACTTATTTTTGGAGACAGAAGAAATCGAATCATAAACGAGTTTTCACATCGCTAAAGTATTGTTATTTGTAGTGAAAATGCTTTAACAGTATGGAATAGACTGCATTTCCTCTAAGCATTCTCTCATTAGGAATAAAAGAATCTGATATATTCAGGTTAATATCTGTTAGGTTCTGCATCACAGGACTAGAACACTTAACTCATTTTTGACTCATGACAGAGTGCTACGAACAAGCTCTACCTCTGTCACAGGATGCTTCCTCACTTTCAGACTCTCTTAAAGCAACGAAATGCTTCGTCACATACCGATCCTCTTAAAGCAACAGCACAGAGAAAAGGAAATATTACGTTTATACTGTTATCATATTTCAAATTCGGTACTATATCTGACTGTATTATGATGGTCATCTCTCCGTGCATAGATGGGAGATTGAAATTTCGTTAAAAGATCTTGCAGCAACAAAAAAAAAAAAGAAAGGCTGATTACGGCTCCCATTCCTCAGCCATATCCATGCTGCTCTATTCCCCACTTCCACCGGCCTGCTGGCACGTTAGTTAGTAGGCTAACTCTAGAATGAAATTTTCACTCTACAGCGAAGTGTGCACTGATATGAAACTTCCTGGCAGATTAAAACTGTGTGCCGGACCGAGACTCGAACTCGGGACCTTTGGCTTTCGCGGGCAAGTGATCTACCGACTGAGCTACCCGAGCTCGACTCACGCCCAATCCTCACAGCTTTACCTCTGCCAGTAACTCGTCTCCTAGCTTCCAAACCTCACAGAAGCTCTCCTGCGAACCTTGCAGACCTAGCACTCCTCGAAGAAACGAGTGCCAGTTCTGCAAGGTTCGCAGGAGAGTTTCTGTGAAGTTTGGAAGGTAGGAGACGAGGTACTGGCGGAATTAGAGCTGTGAGGACGGGGCGTGAGTCACGCTCGGGTAGATCAGTTGGTAGAGCGCCTGCTACCGCTCATCGCTTTTGATAATTTAAAACGCTTTATTATTATTAAATGTTGCTCCATAGAAAATTTCTACGATTTCCATTCACGCTCGAAAGCAAAACAGATCCACGCCCTGATTAGTAGATGGGTACTGTATTATTTAAAAAAATGTTCAAATGTGTGTGAAATCTTATGAGACTTAGCTGATAACGTCATCAGTCTAAGCTTACACACTACGTAATCTAAATTATCCTAAGGACAAACACACACACCCATACCCGAGGGAGGACTCGTGCCTCCGCCGGGACCAGCCGCACAGTCCATGACTGTATTACATTAATCGGTAAGAGCTGCGTATGGTCCGAAATTAATTTGACAGACTTAGACAAAATTAAACCACCTCACTACATTCGATGAATTTTTTCCTTTCAAAGTGCATTATTTGTGCAACTTTTGGCCAATATTCGGATGTTTTCGTCAAGCCAGAGTGAGCGTCTGTGGTGTAAAGTGTATTACAGTTTTTGTTTCATTCCTTATGGTGAGTCTATGCGATAAACTGTGTAAATACCTTCCAATGCCTGCTCTGCAGCAGTGCAGGAATACTGCACGTTTGGAGTTCCATGTATGGATTCATTAAGTATTTAACGTTGATCGGAAGAGATAGTTAAGGACATCAGATTTAAACCAGGAAACGTTATCGATTTTGAGCTTTCATAGAATGGAAAGGTACTGCTAACGCCGGTGTCAGCAAACGTCTACAGTTAAATGCTATTACAAAATTTAGAAGAGAGGAACTATATTTACCTACATGTTCACTTCATAAACAACCCCCTGACATGTTAGACCTATATGACGAATAAAACTCAAATTCGGATCGTTGACAGTATGTTTGAATCTTTTCGGAAACTATTTTACAGTGGAGCACCTTGGCATTTGCAAAACAGACATTCATGATATTAACATAATTTACTAAGTCGAAATTGCAAGAAGATTTGTGTGTAAAGGCATTCTTCAGATTTAGCAGTTTGCAACGCCATTAGTTAAAATGGAAAATAAAACTTGTGTTCAGCGGCCTTCATCGAGATTGGAACTGGCATTTCATATAGCACCAGCATCGCAACGCATAAGGGAATCGTTGAGCTAACGACACACTGGGGGCAACAGGCGGACTATAGTCATTGCGATATTGCCTGAGCCTCAAAACGCAACATTAAACATACAAACAGATGTTACTTATGTGAAGAATACCGTTGTTGGAATCCAGAAATTAAATATTCTTTCTAAGTGTCTCATCTTACAGTGGATTATATAGTATGAGTCTTCGATGTGAAAAATGAATTGCATGTGAATTTAGCGACGTAATCCCGGGCTACACCCGGAAGTAAATGCACTCTCACAGTGTTGACAAATACTTGCTACGACGCTGCCAATTCTCAGCTCTCTTACGAGACAGCTCTTTAGCGAAATGCTTGTCGTGATTGTCCGATACGGTTCTTCAGAGGGGAAATGCGCGCGCATGTTTGGTTTTCATGCGGCGTTCTCCCCTGATAGTTTCTAACGTTGCCTTGTTGGCTATGTATACATTTGAGGCATTCACTTATCATTGATCCAGAATGAATTAAGTTTCACGTTCCAGCGTGGAAGAAGGCTGTTGACGCCGACATTATATCATTACAACGCAGGCTAAGCAAAACGGATGATTCAGTGTTTCTCTTCAGCATAAAGCATGTGATATAATTTTCCGTAACGTTCATAATCATCTCAAAATACAAACGAAGTAAAAATACATCGAAAGCTTATTTTAATTGAATATAATGTAGGATATCAGACACTTTGCACTTCGATGTCGAATGTGTCCACGTGCAATCTTTTGCAGCATACCTATAAAATGTCATAATTACCACGAGAATGAAGAAATATGTTAGTATGAATGGAAGTAAGAAGAGAAGCAATCAACAAATATTTGATTCCACATGGCATTGATTTCATTTGAGATTTAAGAAGAGGTAAAGCAGGATATTACTTTCGTGAACACGAAAGATATGCCGCACATATGGACAACGAGGAAATCTGTGTCTTCATAAGTTTCCTCCTTGAAATGTGTATGCTCTATTATATATTAAGTAGCCTGATCATTGTTTCCGTGATGTTATCCTCTTGTTTGGCCCCTAAACGATGAGCAGATTTGCAAATGCATGTATCTGTATGAAAGTAGTTGTTCGAACCCTTCCTGAGTTAATTTTTGTGTATTTGCTTGGAATTCATTAAGCAGACCCCCTCGAGGGTTAGGTCTCAAAACTAAATCGTTTTTTTATCCACTGGCATAATTTATTCAGACATCATCAGCACAAGACATCAAACAAGGCCTTCCATTTACAGATGCAACACTCTAACCAGCAGCTCACCCAAGAGACATTCACGGCAATGGTCCGAAATTAGCAGCTCTCTGCTACTGTGGCATAGACTGTACTAAATTTTTGATTCCGCAGCACCAGTTATTTGGTAACACTGTTAAATCAACAGTTGTAGTTGCAGAGTTGTGCCAGCGTATCTGTCCTCCTATTGACATCTTCATATATCTCACTTCTTCTGAAGCGTTGATCACGAGGTGCCGAAGTAAATGAGTGTATTCTGCATGACGTAACATTCTTTATTCCCTTCTTTCTTAGCCACTCTTCATGTGCATCGATACCAAATAGGTATATGAAAAGTCTTGCGAGTGAGAGAATGACAGTAATAATCGTAACAAGAACAAGCAAGTAATGAATGAAGTTTATTTCAATGGACAACGAGAATAGCTGTGAAAATAAAAATCTATAAAAATAGGCTGATCGTTGAGCTTGGCACAATGCAAATACCCTCTTAGCGTTTGGTTATTGAATTTAGTTCTGGATATTTGCAGAGAAAAAGAAAAATTCGGTACTTCTCGCTAGTGTAATATAATGTGAACCAGCAACTACCCTTTTTTTAGAACACGACTCAAGCAGGTCCCCAAGTAAATACCAAGGCACTGCTGCATTCTATTCCCTGACATTGCTCTGATGACGGTTAATGTAGATAGTTCTGATTTTGAAATACAAAACATATTGCAGGTTAGTTCCTAGGATCGTAATATTAAATTTGCGTTGTAGATGGCACTTGAACATGACGACTAACCAGATGACTCATTAATATAAAAAGACAATATTAAGACAATTTAGCAGGGTTACTCAACATGTATTCTGAAATTGGGTGACTGGCCGCAAAGGTACTATACGTCGTCAAGAATATACGAAGTTTCAATCGCACTAATAATATGAAGATCGTCTTCGACAGCTCGCCACTTTCACATTGCTATCTCCACCCCACTCCAGACAGCCCTCGGTGGAGCTGCAAGCTGCACTAAGTTGCCGATGTAATTGAAGGCCTTCAAACCGACAACAGACCACAGATTGAAAAATACAAGCCAACTCTCTTGCAGGTAAGCTTATTTTAACTAAACCTCAAAAAAGTAAAATGTTACACACTGTTGACGTCAAACGGACAATATCTACGTTCTGTCTTGTGTCCTACTCATCTACATTATGAGGTGTACTATCAAAATGATTAGATTTAATGGTTGTTAATGTAAAGCATTGATACCAGATGGTGGGTTCACAACAATATTGACGCAAAAATAAAATACAAGTTCGCAAAAGTGCAGTTTTGCATTTTCGTACGTTTTCACCTCCAGATCTACCACAGATAATGCATACTAACAAACTTGGTCATTATCCCTGTAATTTTTGCCCTCTTATTTCAGACCGAGTTGATGAACAAAGTAAAATTCGTGGCTCTCATAGATGCTTCGAATCTGTTCACTAATTTTATCAGTAATTTTGATGTGACTTAAGATTAGTGAGGTGTACGATCATGGCAACTCCTGCCAGTTTGCTAGGACACTCTTACATGTGACAGGTACCACCTGATTAAAAACTTACCGAAAGGAATTGATAAGACACGTCTTTTGCAGCAAACCTGGATCTGCTTTCGGAAGCGACTACCGTTTTATAAAGTCACTACTTTACAACTATGATGCCAAAGGATTTCCTGCATAAACTCACTCATTGCCATAATCGCGGCTGCAGTAGATAACCGATAAATCACAATGTGAAGGATGAGACAAGGGATAGCTTCTGCATGAAATGACCTTGTACTCACAAAAATTACTAACTCAATAAGATATCATCAGAGGGAGTATTCACAGTATTTCATACAGATGACAAGAAAATGTCAGGCGAATTTAGCAGGATAAATCAGTCCCACAGCTGCAAATCATTGTTATGCCAACAGGGTTGCCAAACGATGCCTACAACGTTGCAGTCTGGACCACGCTGACAGCAAGAAGAACGTGTTTTCGTAACCTGAATATTTCATGATGGGATCCAGACATCCAATCTATCGCGAGAGAGTCTGCACTCCAAATTTTAGATATGTGGTGTGGCCATGTGCCTACAATTTAGTAATAACCCTCTGACATATTCCCATTTATGTGATTCGGATGACGAGAAAGCTCTACCATGGGTTATCTATATGTCTACTGAGAGCAAGCGTCATAATAGCAGGAAGCCTGTCATATACTTTCAGATAAGGTTTCCTGAGCGTCAGGTAGATATGATATTCGCATCCTTACCTCATCAAAAATGATTTCAAATGGTTCGAATGGCTCTGAGTTCTATGGGGCTTAACATCTATGGTCATCAGTCCCCTACAACTTAGAACTACTTAAACCTAACTAACCTAAGGACAGCACGCAACACCCAGTCATCACGAGGAAGAGAAAATCCCTGACCCCAAAAAAAGGATTTCTTGTTATTGAACTTTACATACATTTTACTACTGAAGGCCTCAGGTTTCTTGCTTCCCACAGAGCAAACAACGGCCACCACTCTCGCTGTCGCATGTCATAACCTGGTTTAACTTCGACTACAGCTCGTTATCCCTAAACATATGCCTTTACTTCAAAAACTACAAATATCATCTCTAGGTAATGTCCACTACGGGATTACTCAAGAAGCTTTTCGAATAGAAGCGAAAATCGTTTAGGGGATGATAATTTTATTTCGTGGTACACCTCAGAACGAAAGAAACAAAATAACACTAAGAGCAGCAGGCTCATCATATCGAGCGAGGGCACCGTCAACGCAGCGCCCTGAATGTGGCCATATTCCTCCGAATTTACTTCCTCATAGCCCAAAGGCACTGTACTTCAAAAATATCAGCCTATTCGCACGGGAATTACTATTCACACGTAACTGTTAGAATATGTTGCTACGTCAGGTATCAGGTATCTGTTATCAGACGCTCGATCTGAGCTGTTGATTTTTATTGAACCAACCTGCTGTGTTTAGGAAATTGATCAAAGCAACTGGATGAATTTATTATTTTGGTATAATGTATGAAAACCCACTTTTCCCACTTATCTTACCCTAAATAGTCCACGATTGGGTTGAGAGCAAGGTACATAGTATGCATTATGGATAGAATGGGAGTGAATATTGAAACGCAATTATTGTAATCATGGGACGGCAATGATGTATCGATAGGCAGTGACATGAGAGTTTTCTGAGGTAAAGGTCTGTCTCTGACATTGGAGAGAAGGTGGCTAGGTTTGTCTGTATTCTTACGTTAAGCTCATTGAGTAGAAAAGCGCGGGTAGATTTCATTGTGTGCTGGGAAGAAGACAGCTGGGAGTTTCAAATGCTTGAAATTCTGGAGCCTTGATTGGCCAGGGTGCACACCACCCTCGCCGCAGGCGGGGGGAGAGCGGTAGCGTGGTAAGAGAAAGACACTTGCCTGGGGACGACTGAAGCAGCCGGATGGACTGAGGAAGTGGCGGAGCAAAATGCTCTCCGCAAAGGGAAAGGAAATGAGTTATCTAAGGCTCTAATGTTCCACCTTACGTGGTAACATTCTCTTTCAGAGTATATTTAATTTAATATAAAATTCTTGAGGGAACAAAATTGTTTACAAACAGGTAAAAGATAGGCAAATGTTCGAATACTATGTCACGACCGCGAAGAGTAACTTGAAAGTTTACGGAATTTGATATTTCGATTGAGTAATTCGGTGAACAGTAAAGTGTTAAAATTCAATTGTAAAGCAGGTACGACACAAATAAGATACATGAGACGAGCTATTATAGTCTAAAGACCTGGCACTCACCACATGGGGTTAATGAAGAAAATGATGAAGAGTGGATGACTGAGTGCTAGAAACCATTAGTTTATAAGTAGTAATGTGTTGGTTTACCATAATTCTTTTTAGTAATGGTCAATTTAAATTGATGATTCTGCTTAGTTTGTTTCAAAATCTGATCTGGAAGTGTAGGAAAATATTATGTCGTGGCTTTAACTAATCAGGCTGCTAACAGAAATTCACGGTAGAAAGTAATGCTCTTAATTTTGATCTGAAAGAATTAGTTTTCAAAGAAGCCATTTGTAGCTTGCGTGTGTTTTAATTTGTAATTTGACGAGTTTCTGAAATTCATGGATAAAGGCAAGGTTGCTAATTTAATATAAAAGAATAAGAAGTCACCTTTTGTGGAATGAGTCAGTAGAAATTTACGTGTGAAGCTGATTTTTAGAACAACTGGATTTGAAAGATACGTGGGAATCACTGAGATCGCTTTCCTGAATTAAGAAAAGGAGAAACAGCGTAATGCTAATTCGTGTTGCCATGCTATCCGCGCTATACACGAACTGTAACTACCGTGAAAAGTTCGGTGTGTGTGTATTTATGTATCTTTTGGAGGGGAGGCTTTGGATGGTATATTATTTAATGGTGCCGACATATAATTAGGAAATCAGTCTAGGTAACTTGTGGAGGGCATTTTTTCAGTGGAAATAACGTGCTGCGAGCGAATACGATGGGAACGTAAATTTCGGAATCGTGACCGCGTGACCTTTCCACCCACGCAGAACTTAGTTAACATCGAGGCACGTCAATAAATGAGAAGTTTCATTGAAGAAGTTAGACTTTTTCTAGTACTGGTCAGCGTGGAGATACGATCATTACTTTGCCCAGTGGTAATAAGAGTGATAGTGTGTTGCTGTGACGTTATGAATCAAGCATTGTGGGCTATCCTCCATTCCTTCCTGTGGGTGAGAAACCATAGGAAGTAAAATATCTTTATATGTGCTGTTACAAGATCAGCTGTTAGGAAATTTTATCCTGCATGTTACTGGTAATACCGTTATTATGTTTTGAGAGATGGAAGTAAGACTGAATGAAAACAAAAAGCATACAGAACGGAGGAGGAGTTATTATGCAGGCCCAGTTACGATTCCTGTTACTTACGTATTTTCTTTAAACACAGTCGGGTGATTAACAATGTACCAAATTTGGGGTTAATACTACCAAATTAAACATTTATCAATTGCGCATGCATTTGTTTATTTATTTCTTTGAGTAAAGAATTTAATTAGTAGTTGTTATGTGTAAGAATCACGTAGTGACACATTTGATGGGAATACACATGAACCATTTACCATTAGTAGGTTTCCGGAACACTTTAGGACCTCGCAACTGGTTCGCTTTTATTTTTCTTTCAGTACCCTACCCATCCTCTCTCGTTGTCTATGTCTGCTCGAAGGCGTCGGGGAAATGATAAGGCTAAATTCATCGAGAGATTGTGATGATCGTTTATCTCCCACCATGTATTCTCTATATTTTCCCACAGAGTTTCTGAATTCCTTGACCCAGGTGGTAACGACCTCGCAACCTCCTCCCACATATTTCCGCCGGCCGTTGTGACCGAGCGGTTCTAGGCGCTTCTGTCTGGAACCGCGCGACCGCTGTGGTCGCAGGTTCGAATCCTGCCTCGGGCTTGGATGTTTGTGATGTCCTTAGGTTAGTTAGGCTTAAGTAGTTCCAAGTTCTAGGGGATTGATGACCTCAGATGTTAAGCTCCATAGAGCTCAGAGCCATTTTTGAACCACATATTTTCAGTGGGGTTGAGGTCTGATGATTTTGGCACGAAAGGAAGAAGTTTTATTCTCTGCTGACCTTGGGACCAGTTCTGGACGGCTCTGCTATTATGAATCGGGCTATGGTCCTGTAAAGAAATGATCATCCATTAACTTAGAAATTAAATACTTCTGACTAATACTATGAATTCCCATAGTGTGAACAAATTCGACAACTGCATTGGCTATGTAGTCTAAGCTACAGATTTATAAATTATTCGGAGGATTCC